>NW_007231329.1:38794-50995 GCF_000164805.1 Carlito syrichta | reverse complement strand
TGCACTCCAGTCTGGGCGACAGAGTGAGACTCCAACTCAAAAAAAAAAAACCCCAAAAAAACTTTTAAACGTTTGCCATTAATTATAAGGCTCCACCTACAAAATTACATACATTTATAAATTAATGAACTTTACTATTAAAAACCTTGTAGTTATAAGTAAGGTTCAAATTTTAAAATCTGTCAGTCTGAGGAAATAAGCTCTGCCTCTCTTGCCTTGGACAAATATTTACTCTTACAAAAGTTCAAAGATATAATTTGCTGACATTATGGATCTTCCGCGAGGTAAAAATAGAACACTTCATCTGTCAGTGGCCACTCAAAAAAAAATTTCAATTTAATACATATAAAATTTCACATTTAAATAACAGGAAGAGCATCAATGTAAGACACTACTTCTAAGTGATTTGCTGCTTACAGAATAACATTATTCATAATGTAATAAATTGAGAATCACTGGCAAATTCTAAAACAAACTGTCTGAAGAGTGACCATAATTCCAGTACTGTGCAGCCATCAGGACATTCAAATTGATAGCACAGACACAATGTGGAGCTTGTGGCAGAGAAAATTACACAGATTTAGGTCATTGCACCAGCTTATTATAGCAAGAAGTTGGGTTACCAAATGTCAATTCTGTCCTTAAAACGAAAACAAACTCCTTCAAAAAGAATTTCATCTGAGGCTAGAATAAACTGAAAAACCGATGCATGAATTTAGAACTCTGGTAACTCCGTACATCAAATTCTCAACCGGGCATTTCTTCTTCGGCTCTGGAAGGGTGGATGGTAGTTAGGGGATGCTTAGGCTTTGAGGAAATCCAGGTCATACCCAAATGGCAGGCACAGCTAGGTAACTCCAAGAGTTAGAAAAGTAAGTTCTTTGATCTCTCATCTCTTCCTCTGTGTACCCAGGCTCCTTCTCTATCCCCTGGTGTTCAGTTCTGTGACAGTAAACCCCACAGAACCTCAGAGATTTCAAAAAAAAATCTTTAAAGTGGAAAGAACCTCAGCAGTAATCCAATTCAACGTCCTAGGATTCTACTGCAATAATTTCCTAAGTACACATGGCATCTGGTTTCCATGTTTTAGAGCAGGCTTACTTTCTCTTTGGGAATCTTTGAGAATCTGAGAAGATTTACAGGTCCTGACTAATCTGCCCAAACAGGTAAATGTTGTATATTTTGAATAAAATTTCACAGGGTGTGCAGACCCCTTTGTTAAAATATCTCCTCTTCTGATTACATTGGTTTTCCATTACAGTGGTTTCCTTATTGGAGTTCTGAAATTCCATTTAGTTTTTAAAAAATGAAACATCTAAAGTAAAACAACCAAGCTACAGGCAGAGTTTGAGTTAAGGCAAAGACCTCCTATTCCCCCAGACTAGATGACAGTTTGTATTGACTTTATATATAAATTCTTTGGGACTTTCTGGTTATCTCCTGTAATATAGTTATTGTGAAGAGATATTATTAAAACAGACAAAGCAGCTGGGCACAGTGACGCAAGCCTGTAATCCCAACACTTTGGGAGGCCGAAGCGAGAGGATTACCTAAGCTCAGGGGTTCGAGACCAGCCTGGGCAACTTGGTGAGACCTTGTCTCTACAATAAATCCAAAAATAAGTCGGGCATGGTAGCATGCACCTGTAGTTCTAGCTACTCGGAAGACTGAAGGATCGCCTGAGCCCAGCAGGTCAAGGCTGCGGTGGCTGTGCGTGTGCCACTGCACTTCAGCCTGGGCGACAGAGTAAGACTCCAACTCAAAAACAAAAAACAAAAACAGACAAATCAGGAACAGAAAGACAACCATCAAAGTGAAGGGCAATAATGAAAAAATATTCTTAAAACTCCATATTAAAGAACACATTCTTATAACATTACAAACTCTCCATAAACAAATAAATTAATTTCATGGAAAGACATTCATTTTTACTCTTTCCTCACTTCTGCTTATGGATGATAAAAAATAGAAATAGTCTAACGACTCTTCCCAAAGGCAAGTGCATCTTCCCAGTGTTCAAGTATAATGTCTACTACCAAAATTTCTGGTTGTGTTGTTTTTTTTTCCCCCTAGCAATAAGGAAGAAACTTGTCGTGTTCTATTCCAAAGATCTGGAACTATAGTTCAGTAAAACTATTACAAAGTAACAAGAAATTTTACTTTAGATTTACCACTTTTGATTAGAAAGAAAAAATAGAAGCAATGGAAAATAAGATAATTCATGGGCAGCAAACCAACACAGATGATGGCTTTTGCCCAGCAAGAATGCTGTGGATGACATTCCTTTCTGTTCGAAAGAGTTCTCCTATTCAGGCAGACACATTTTAGCTGTACTGCAGAGAAATACAGCTGGTATCTTAAAGATCATGTGAGAACTGACAAGAGAAAGAGTAGAAGGAAGCATGTCTGGGTAGAAGGAATGGCTTGTGCAAAGCCGCAGAGACAAGAGGGAGTCCCTGATGCCTGGTAAGAAATTAAAGGTGGCCAGTGTGGAACTGCTTATAGGGAAGCTGGAGAGAGAGACAGAGCCAGACCCCCTAGGGTTCCATAAGCCACATTAACCCTTGCCGCCAAGTGATCTCCCAATCATCCCCAGATGTGATCATTTTGGTGGTTAAAAAGCAGTACTAGGCCGGGCTCGGTGGCTCAGCCTGTAATCCCAGCACTTTGGGAGGCTGAGGAGAGTGGATTGCCTGGGCCCGCAGGTTTGAGATCAGCCTGGGCAACTTGGTGAGACCTCGTCTCTACAATACATCAAAAATTAGCCGGGTGTGGTAGCACGCGCCTGTAGTTCCGGTTACTGGGAAGGGAGGTGGAAGGTCGACACTGGGGTGGCCACGAGAGTGCCACTGCACTCCAGCCTGGGCGACAAAGTGAGACTCCAACTCAAAAACAAAAAAAAGAAAGCAGTACTGGTTTTCTGTTGTTCTATTCAATAAAGTAGGTCATCTGAGTTCTAAGAATTTGACTTCCAGTCATCTGAGTTGTAGGAGTTCTTTCCAAGGAAACCAATGAGCTTTTTTTTAAAACTCGGGATGGTTACACACACACACACACACACACGAGAAAAAAAAACCCATAAACATTCTAAGCATTCTGATTTTTTCCAAATTGGTCCTCTTACAGGAAATGTTGCCAACAGTGTTGAAACAGAACATAGGAGCTCAACACAGGAGTGTCAACTGCACTGTAACTTAAATTTCAAAGATGCTTTTCTATTCTCACTAATAGGGTTATGGCACTTCAACTGCTTACAATAAACTGAAACTCAATGAAACAGAAAGAGACTCGCCCTGGTCCTGCTACCCGCACAGACTCAAGATTTTTGACACCTCGAACACACATGTTGCTCATTCAGAAATAATTCTTTTTCACTCAGCATCAACACTTCTGGAAGACCAAGTATTGGACACACGGACACACACACACACACACACACACACACACACACACACACACACCTCAAGGCCACGCGTGGCATCGGAAGCCTCTGTCCAACAAGTGACGCTGTCCCCATGGCCTGGCACCAGGAAAACCGCAAGAGCCAGAGAAAGATAAACAGAAAGCACTTCGTGGTCTACATGCAGGCACTTCGGGCGATAATGCAGGCAGGCAGCATGGAGAGGAGAGGACGGTGGCCACGGAGGACGAGCGGGGGAAGGCTTGAGTGGCTGACTTGGGTCTCCCCCGACGCATTTCCTGGGCCCGCCTAACAGGCTCGGTGGCCCTAGGTCGTCTTGGGGGACCCAGATAGGCGAGACCCGGGAGCGAGGGGCGGCCGGGCGGAGGGGCGGCACAGGAAGGAGGCGGAAGGTGACGCCCCCTTGCCCAGGCTGGGAGGGAAGGAACGGGGGATGTGGACGCGGCCGCTCACCGACCCACCGGGCTGAGCAGACGCCGTTCGGCAGCCTCCCGGCGCGGGCCGGACCCGCTCCCCTGCCCGGGCTCGCCCTCCCCGGCCGCGGACTCACCAGCTGCGAGCCCTTGAGAACGCGCCGGTGCAAAGGGAGCCGGCCCAGGAAGAAGTAGGCAGCCAGGCCGCCCCGGGGCCCTCTGGCGGGGTCCGGGTCCTCCTCCGTGGTGGGGCTGTACACCGCTCCGTTCTCCATCGCCTGGGCCCGGGGAACGCGGCGGACACAGCGGCAGCGGCGGCGTCGGGCACTTCGCGGACTCCAGAAGTCCCCGGGAGCGCAAAAGGGGCCGTCACTTCCTGGGCCTCCTCCCCCGCTTCCGGCCGACTCCGCCCCAGACACCTCCTTCCCCCGCCCCGCCCCGCCCCGGCCCGGCCCCGGCCCGGCCCCGCCCCGGCCCCGCCCCGGCCCGGCCCCGCCCCCACCCTCGCCCCGCCCCTTACGCCCCGCCCCTTACGCCCTAGGCCTGAGCCCGCATCAAATTCTTGTCTGTTAGCCCTTGGGATTCTTCTGGCTTTTGCTCAAGAATTGGGTTCTTTCCATGGGCCTCTGGTTTATTTCTCAGTCAGAGAAATGTTGCATCTTCCAGACATTAATTCATTCCTTCAGTCAGTGATTTTTGAGTACTTACGGTGTGCAACGAGGTGCTGGGGTTATAGACGAGTACCAGGCAAAGACACAAGACATCTGCCGTTTCACTGCTGCCTTCTCGTAGGAGAGACAGGCCAGAACAAGTGACAGATGAATAACAATTTCATAGTGATAGGTGACGTGAAAATAATGGGAAGTGGGCGGTTTCTTTCGTCCATGCCAACTCTGGCAAGTCTCCCTTTCTTTCTCTGATAAACCTTGCTTGAAAACTTAAAAAAGAAAATAATGGGACGTGATAGAGAATTGGATGCTGAGCAGGCTACTACTTAAAGGGTGGTCAGAAAGGCATCTCTGAGGACTGCGGTATTTGAGTTGAAGGAAACTCAAAGTAGGAGAAGATGCCAGGCTTGTAAAGGTGTAGGAAGAGCCTTCATGCAGACGGGACAGCAAGTGCAAATGTCCTGTGGACAAAATGAGCTTGGCTTGATCTGAAATCCAAAGATCAGTGTTGCTAGGATGAGTAAGGGAGAAGGAGAGGAGGTGAATTTGGAGGTGTGAGCAAAGGCAGATCATGGAGAGGCCTTGCAGGCCAAGGGAAGAATGTGGATTTCGTTTTAAGAACAATGAATTATCTAGAAGGAGTTTGAGGATTGCTCCCTCCCGCGTCTCTCAGAATCCCATTTAGTCTCATTTGCCAAAAGCATTTAGTTTATTTATCTCTTTCTTGGTCAACAGTAGTTATAGTCACACATGTTAATTCTGTGTGAACTTAAGGAAATTCATCAAGGAATGTAATTATATTTTAACAACCGAAGTTGATCAAGTAACATGTCAGGCACACATATTTTCTCTATGACAGTATAAAGTAGGTACTCTCATTACTTTCATTTTACAGATGAGAAAACTGAAGCCAAGAGGCTGAGTGTCATATCCAAGGTCAAACAGCCAGGAGCAGCTGGAATGCAGGCCTAGGCAGTCTGACACACAACCTTGCTGTGAACCACTAACACAGCAAACTTCAGCCTCCAACTCATCTCTCTCTTAGGGTCTCAAAACCCATGGAAGGGGGAAGGGGTTACTGTCTCTTCTTCGTGGCCCCAAACCTCCCTTTCTTCTTCCAGTAACAAAACAAAAGCTTCCATTCAAATAAATAGAGACAAGCAGATACAACTCTGCGGGGGGGCTGTTTCCAGCCAGCCAAAACTATCCCTCTGTCTTTGATGAAATGCATTCTAAACATCGTCCCGAGGCCAAGAAACCACCAGTTTTGTCCAATAAAAGGGGCCACTGAGCCGGGCTCGGTGGCTCAGCCTGTAATCCCGCGCTTTGGGAGGCTGAGGTGAATGGACTGCCTGAGCCCGCGGGTTCGAGACCCGCCTGGGCAACTTGACAAGACCTCATCTCTACAATAAATCAAAATGAGTCGGGCGTGGTAGCGCGTGCCTGTAGTTCCAGCTACTCAGAAGGCTGAGGCGGAAGGATCGCCGGAGCCCAGCAGATCAAGGCTGCGGTGGCCGGGAGCCGCCACTGCACTCCAGTCTGGGTGACAAAGTGAGATTCCAACTCCAAAAAAAAAAAGGAGGCCACTGAATTGTCACCAGAAATACAAAGTTTCGCTGCCCTTATTCTTCAAGTCACCATCATCTCAAATTGAACACTACTGATGCCTAACGTTTTCTTTGAAATTTATCCAAGGCCGAGCTTGGTGGCCCAGCCTATAATCCCAGCACTTGGGAGACCAAGGCGAGTGGATTGCCTGAGCCTGTGGGTTCGAGACCAGCCCGGGCAACTTGGCGAGACCCCGTCTCTACAATTAAAAAAAAAAAAATTTTAGCCGGGTGTGGTAGTACACGCCTGTAGTTCCGGCTACTTGGAAGGCTAAGGTGAAAGGATCGCTGGAGCCCAGCAGGTCAAAGCTGAGGTGGCTGTGAGCGTGCCACTGCACTCTAGCCTGGGCAATGGAGTGAGACTCGGACTCAAAAAAAAAGAAAGAAAATTATCCCCCCAAAATAATATGGATTGATAACTAGAGAGATGGACAAAAGAACAGGTTTGTGATAAAGCAACTGTAATAACACTGCAGTAACAGTGGTAGAATCTAGGTGAAGAATATGGGTGTGCATTGCACAATATTTTTCAGCGTTTATATATGTTTGAACATTTTCAAAATAAATTTTTTATTTGAGTTGGAGTTTCACTCTTTCGCCAGACTAGAGTGCAGTGGTACGCTCATGGCCACCATAGCCTGGACCTGCTGGGCTCAGGCAATCCTTCCGCCTCAGCTTTTCAAGTAGTTGGAACTACAGGCATGTGCCACCATGCCCAGCTAAGTTTTTGATGTATTGTAGATCCAAGGTCTCACCAAGTTGCCCAGGCTGGTCTCAAAACCCTGAACTTAGGCAATCCTCTTGCCTCGGCCTCCCAAAGTACTGGGATTACAGACTTGAGCCACCATGCCCGGCCTCAAAATAAAATATTAGAGGATAGTTACTAAGAAACAAGGACACTTTGAGTTGAGAAAATAAACAGACTCTCTCAACTCTCTTGGTTTGTTTGTGGTACACTTGGGCAATTCTTCAGGGATCTCTGCTTCTTTTCACATTTAGAAGAAGATAAGAATTTAGCCTGCGATTTACAAACCCCAGGGTGCATATGAATCATCTGGGGTGGGGCTCAGTGGCTCAGCCTATGGTTCTAGCACTTTGGGAGGCCAAGGTGAGTGGATTGCCTGGGCCCGTGGGTTTGAGACCAGCCCAGGCAGCTTGGCGAGACCTCGTTTCTGCAATAAATCAAAAATTAGCTGGGTGTGGTAGCACGCATCTGTGGTTCCAGCTACTCAGAGGGCTGAGGCGGAAGGATCGCTGGAGCCCAGAAGTTCGACACTGTGGTGGCCATGAGCGTGTGTGCCACTGCACTCCAGCCTGGGTGATGGAGTAAGATTCTGACTCAAAAAAAAAAAAAAAAAGAATCATCTGGGAGGTTAATTAAAAATAAAGACTCTAGCCGGGCTCGGTGGCTCAGCCTGTAATCCCGCGCCTTTGGGAGGCTGAGGTGAGTGGATTGCCTGAGCCTGCGGGTTCGAGACCCACCTGGGCAGCAAGACCTCATCTCTACAATAAATCAAAAATCAGCCGGGCGTGGTAGCGCATGCCTGTAATTCCGGCTACTCAGAAGGCTGAGGTGGAAGGATCGCCAGAGCTCAGTGGGTAGAGGCTGCGATGGCAGGGAGCGGCCACTGCACTCCAGTATGGGCAACAGAGTGAGAGTCCAACTCAAAAAATAAAATAAAATAAAAAAATAAAGACTCTAGCCAGGCTTGGTGGTTCAGCCTGTAATCCCGCGCCTTTGGGAGGCTGAGGTGAGTGAATTGCCTGAGCCTGCAGGTTCGAGACCCATCTGGGCAACTTGGCGAGACCTCATCTCTACCATAAATCAAAAAAATTAGCCGGGCGTGGTAGCATGCGCCTTGTAGTTCCAGCTACTTGGAAGGCTGAGGCGGAAGGATCGCCGGAGTCCAGCAGGTCGAGGCTGCGGTGGCTGGGAGCGGCCACTGCACTCCAATCCGGGCGACAGTGAGACTCCAACTCAAAAATAAATAAATAAATAAAGACTCTGACCAGGTGTGGTGGCTCATGCCTGTAATCCCAGCACTTTGGGAGGCTGAGGCAGGAAGGCAAATTGCTTGAGCCCAGGAGTTCCAGACCAGCCTGGGCAACATAGCAAAACCTCGTCTTTATCAAAAAAAAAAAAAAAAAAATCCAGGCGTGCTAGCGTGTGCCTGTGATCTCAGTTACTTGAGATGCTAAAGTGGAAGGATCGCCTCAGTCCAGGAGGTCGAGGCTGCTGTGAGCCGTGATCATTTGATCATGCCACTGCACTCCAGCTTGGGCGATAGAGTGAGACTTCAACTCAAAAATAATAAAAATAAAAAATAAAGATTCTTGGAGATCCAACTCCAAAGATTCTGAATTTGGGTGGTGTTTGGGAACACACTTTTGTAATAAACTCTTCAGGTGACTCGTAAGAAATGCACCCACATACATGAACACTTTTCATAATGTAATGAAAACGAAAGCCCTTGTGTGGTAGACAAGAGATATGCCCTATCTTCTTTGCCCTGCTTGATTTGAGGGTGCCAGGATTTAGGGACTAATATTCCTTCCAGTTAAATAAACGTACATCCCTCATGTTGTCTTCATAAATCAAAAGACCAAATAAAGATTTTAATGCTTCATATGCAAATGCTTGTATAGGAACCCCTTTTGGTAGGCTCATCCACACAGAACACTGTCACCATCACTAATGAATAAACAACTTGGAAGAGTCAAGTGGTGGGACTTACCATGTTGAGTGAAAAATCTTATTTATGACCGGGCTCGGTGGCTCAGCCTGTAATCCCGCACCTTTGGGAGGCTGAGGTGAGTGGATTGCCTGAGCCCGTGCGTTCGAGACCCGCCTGGGCAGCGAGACCTCATCAGCTGGGCGTGGTAGCGCATGCCTGTAATTCCGGCTACTCGGAGGGCTGAGGCGGAAGGATCGCTGGAGCCCAGCAGGTCGAGGCTGCGGTGGCCGGGAGCGGCCACTGCACTCCAGTCTAGGTGACAGAGTGAGACTCCAACTCAAAAAAAACAAAAACAAAAACAAAAACATTCAGCTAAATAAATGCTTGAGTGGTCTTAGAAAAATCCCTTACACAAGTTCAGAAAGTTCAGGAAAGGTGTATGTGTATTATTAAGAGGTCCTCAAACTTTGCCATAATTGACTAAACAATTTACATGTTATGAAAATGGGCAGAAAATATTCCCACTGTAAATGCTTATTACATGACTTCTTTCTGTAGATGTGTCTGGCTGGATAAAGATCAGATCAAGTAACTGAGCACAGACAAGATCATTAAGATTCCAAGTTTCTACCTCTCACACGCTGCTTTAGACCAATGACTTGAAGATCAGCCACTTGAGCATGGCTTTGTGTTCTTAGAGTGTCAGATTATAAACATGAAAGAGTCATTGGCAAATCACCATGATTGTTGTGCCTCAATGTCATTTTACTAAGATACTAAGTGAACAAGCGATTCATCAGTATACTTATTCTCTCTGTCTCTCTTTCTCTGATAGTCTCTCTCTCTCTCTCTCTCTCTCTCTCTCTCTCATCTTTTGGGCATCTGTTATCACCTTTCCTCCCTCCCTTTCCCTCCTCCTCTGTTTCTCCCTTCTTTCTTCCTTCTCTCCCTTCCTTTTATTTCTCTCTCTTCCTTCGTTTCTTCCTTCCTTCTTGTCTTTCATCCCTCCATGCTATCTTTTTTCCTTTGGTATCATCTTTTGCTATTTTCGTAAATTTCAGGAGCCATGGCAAAAACCACCTCATCTTCTGATAGCTCCTACAGTGCTCACTCTCCCCCCAGGCTTGGCAGGGTAAGCGCTGAAGATAAAGCTTCATTTGGAAGATTGCTTTCATGAAAGCAGCATCCTAAAACCAAGCCTCATACCCTGCTGAAGGAGAGCAGGCAGGCACCATGTGGCGAGTGTGCAGGGTGTGGAGAGGCCAGTAGGTCAAGCTCACCGTAGATGCTACCTTTCCTTCTTGTCAGGAGGACTTCAGGAGGTGGTGGCTCTGGGAAGTCTGGGGATTGGAGGTCCTGTCTCCACCAACGATGTTTGGAAACAGGAGGCAACGTCTTCAGCTATGGTTCCTCTCAGAACACCTAACCTTCCAGACTGGCTCTGATCAGTGAGTGACATGGCATTCATATCATTCCCTAAAGGACAGGCAGTGAATTGCCCTGTCTTATTGTACAAAGGGGCAAAAGGCAGCAGCATTCCTGGAGTGAGGGCATTTGTAGTTTTAACATGATGTTATGTTTATGCATTAGCTTGGACATGCACATACATGTGCCTTTGCACCTGTATTTGTAGTTCAGAGGTGGGAATTAACGCACTACAAAGTGTACCCTGGAATCTTTTATTTAAATCTTTGAAAAACTCCAAAATATAGGTGCTATGATCTCCATCTTTCAGATGAGGTAACTGAAGCTCAGAGAGGTAATATGGCATTCCAAGGACAACAGCTGGTAAGTGGCTGAGCTAGGGTTCTAACCTGGATCAAGGTTCACTCAAATTTGAGTGGCAGCTTTGGCCTGTTAGCCCTTGTTGCCCTTTACAAGGAGGCAAAGTGATGAACCAGTGCTGGCACCCCACAGTGGAGCTTTGTGCTGGGAGAACCAAGGCAGTAGGCACTTGTCAACTCTGGACTTCACACAGCTTTTGATAGAAAGACAGTATGCCCAGGTTTGACTGGGCAGGAGGAGCTGTGGTAGCTTTCGCTTGTCCCAGTGATGTCCTTGGCTCTGCCACTTACCAGATGTGGAGCCTCTGTGAGCCTCAGTTTACTCATTTGTAAATGGGGGTTCTTACCTCGCAGGGTTGTATGGGAATGAGATCACCCATGCAGTGTCTGGCACAGAGACAGAGCCTCAGAGCCATTCAATGTTATTATTCTAGGCATTTTCCTAATGTTTTATCCAAAGTGCAATGTGGGATTTTGGATTGGATCCTGGAACAGAAAAGGAAAAACTGATGAGGGCCAAATAAAGTCTAGAGTTCAGTCAGAAGGAATGTACCAATGTTGGTTTGTTAGTCATGACAAATGTACCATGAATATGTAAGATGTCAATATTTAGGGGAAATCGGGTAAGGGGTCTTTGGGAACTCCCTTGTGGTATCTGTACTACTTTTCTGTAAAACTAATATTATTACAAGAAATTTTTAAACTTAACTTCCATTGGTCTCATTTCATCGAGGCGAATGCTTTGCAAAATGAGAAAGTAATAATTGATTATAAACAAACTCCTGGCAGACCCTCACACCTACCCTTTCAGCAGTTTAACTGAAGTTTTGGTGGTGATTAATGCCTTAAAAGGAAGGAGAAAGTCTAATGGAGAAACTTTCAGACATTGTGAGGATATTTGAGATGTTGGTGACATTTGGATCAGGGAGGCTCTTCTGAGACACTTGCTTAGTGCCCACACAGATATCTAATTACTCTTCCGCACAGCTCTCCTTTCTTTAACTCCTCTTTATTTCACAAATACCCCACTAGGCTTTATGTAACCTAGTCAGGTCTAGGAAATGGCCCCATGTTGGCCAAATCCAAGGCCACAGCCTGGCATAGGGATCATGATCCTGCCCACCGTCTTCTGTAGCCTGTGTGTCTCCACTGCTTGGCTAATACACACTGCTCCCCACATGTTCCTTGCTGTTTTCTCCCGCCTGACTTTATTTGTTCTTCTTGTTTTCCAGGATAGCTTGCAGCTCGCTGTCTTGTATACAAAGCAACCAGCACTTCCCATCTCCTGCACTCCAGTAGCACCTGCCTCTAGTCACCAGCCATGTCACATAGGCTGTTCTTGATATCTGGAACACAGTCTTATTCTTGTCCTCTTCCCCCAGACCTTCACCTGGAACTGAAACTTCTTAAATACTTTGAATGGTGTCCCATGTGGGAATCACTCTAGATGTCTATGCTCAACACACACACACACACAAACACGTGCACGCATACACACACATTCTCACACACATACAACATACACATACAGGCAGATACATACATGGCACAACAAGCATTCTTACACACACACACTTTTCACACCCTGACACACATGCAGAAACACACTCATACACACATATACACATATAGA
>NW_007231329.1:31011-38774 GCF_000164805.1 Carlito syrichta | reverse complement strand
GCTTGCAGCTGCTGTCTTGTATACAAAGTAACCAGCACTTCCCACCTCCTGCATTCCAGTAGCACCTGCCTCTAGTCACAGACACGTCACATAGGCAGTTCTTGACATCTGGAACACTGTCTTATTCTTGTCCTCTTCCCCCAGACCTTCACCTGGAACTGAAGCTTCTTAAATACTTCGAATGGTGTCCCATGTGGGAATCACTCCCTGATGTCTATGCTCAACACACACACACACACACACACACACACACACACACACACACATACACAAACACACAACATACGCATACAGGCAAATACATACATGGCACAAACAAGCATTCTCACACACGCACACTTTTCACACACAGACACACATGCATAAACACAATCATACACACATATACACACATAGAGACACAATCATACATACACGCACTCTCACACACATACATAAACACACAGACACACACTCATACATACATCTCACACACAAACACAGATATACAGACAAGCTCACACACAGAGACATTTCCTGTATACACATACTTACAGACACAGTCACACAAACATGAGGACACACTCGTGCATACACACAGACAGACACAAACAAGAATACATACAGAAACAGATGTAGACACAGGCACACAGAGACAGATGCACACAAGGACACAAGGCACACGCACACAGCGTATCAGCCAATGTACCACAGTAGTCTTCTGTAGCATCTTAGCTAGTGCTTGCCTTTTGTACTAAACGGTCTGTGGGTATTTCTAGGGATCCAGCTATTCTGGAAGTCCCTGGAAGGCAGGAACCATGCATGGGCACTATGTGAGCATGTCCTTAGTAGTCAGCTCAGCACCCTGGGTTCCCAAGAACCTAACAGAGGGCCTGGCTCACCTGACCATAGCAGAGAAGCCTGAGAGCTCCAGGTGCCAGACCCTGGCATGATAGGAGAACTGCCATGGCCTCCAGCCACTCCTGCCTGCCAGGACCTGAGAAGTATTTATATTTCCTTATATATGAGGGAGGACCCCAAAACTCCAGAATTATTATTCTTACACAATTAAACTTCAGTCACCTTCAAACTACTCTCCATTTAAGCACTTTTTGAACTGCTTAAAACAGTTTTTGAAATTGTCAATTTTGATGTCTTTCAGGACTTCTGCTGTTTTTTGTTTCACCTCTTCCATATCACCAAAAATGTTTCCCTTTGAGGACTTTTCTCATCTATGGAAACAAAAATTGTTACTCTGAGTGAGATCAGGAGGGTGGGGCACAGGGTCATGCCATTTTTGGTTAAAAACTTTTGAACACTCAGCGCAATGTGGGTAGATGCACTTGTAAATCACCCAACACAAAATGGGCAAACACATTGAAAGAATTTCCAGAAAAAATTCACTGAAGCCAGACGCAGTCTCTCACAGTCTCATCTTTCTACTTTGCCTCATCTTCCTCTTTCTCATTCTCCTCTGCTTTGCCTCGTTACTTAGCCTCATTTTGTTTTTTTATCTTCAATTTACCTTTCAACCTTATTCTTTTCCATTAGGGTATAACCAAAACTCTTTCCCAAGCTAAAGTAATCTACCACCCTATCATCTCCCACATTCAACTTCAAACCACAACTTTTGTTGTGTGGAAGATGGAGAAATGAGACGAGAATATAGAGAAAACTGTCAAACATCCGTAATCCTATTACTTAAGATTGCCATTATTAAGATGTGGTTTACTCCTTTCAAGTTATATATGTATGTCAGTGCTACATTTAATATAGTTTTTCTATAATGTTTAATTGTATCCTAAGTATTTTAATATGCCATTCACAATTTTTGAGCATTGAGGTTGTTTCAGTTTCCTTTCTATAATGAAAAATACTGTGAAGATCATCTATGTCTATGAATTTTTGTCTGTGTTATAAAAATCATTTTCCTTGACTAGATTCCTGGAAGAGGATTTACTGAGTCAAAGGATTGATCATTATTAAGGCATTTAAAGCACATTGATAATTTATTTTTCCAGAAATGTACCAGTTCTTACTCCTACCAATAAAAAACAAGACTAGCAATTTTCCTACTTTCACCAGCTCTGAAATTATTGTTCAAAAATTTTGGCTGAGTTGCTGGCTGAAAAATGACATACAGTCATTTCAATGTGCATTTCTTAGCTTATAGTAAGGGTGAACATTTTAAAGCCATTTGTATTCCTTTCCTTGAACTGTCTGTTTATATTCTTTGTCCAACTATTTTTTTGAAAGTTAGTATGTTCTTTATTGATTTATATACATTTTCTCTATATTTTGGATAGTTATTCATGTCATTAAATATACATGTCATTAAATATTTTCCCAAGTTTATTGTTCACCTCTTAAATTGGATTTTGATTTTTGTCCACACATATTTTTTATACGTTTATGTAATTTCATTTTTGTTATTTTCCTTTATGATTTCTTTTAGTAATTTTAAAACTAGAACTGTCTAATAGAAATCAGTTAAATATGTAGCTAGTTTTTTTATTTTTGTGTGTTTTAAAAACATTTAATTCTTTAGTTCTAAAAACTATTTTGCTTTCAGGTGTGAAGCAACTATCTGAATTAGTTTTTCTATATTTTAATTTTATAACTTTATGTTCAATGTTTTTGAGCTAATAATAATTTTTTGAATGTTGACTACATGGCAAACACTGTACTAAGCACTTGATTTTGTCTTTACAATAATCTTATGAAGTAGTATAATTATCCATTTACAGAGGAGGAAACTACAATTGATGAGGGTAGATGACTTGCCTATGTTTAGAGAACAGGTAAGCAGTAGAATTAGAACTTGAAACAAGGCCACCTGTATCTCAAGTTCATAGGGAATGTAGGTGCTCCAGCCCCATTTCCACCTCCCTGACCTTTTGCCCCATTAGCATTTTCAATTTTTCAGGAATATATCACTCATTTTTAGTCTATTTATTTTTTCTGATAAAACTTTAGAATTATTTTTTAAAGATTTAATCAAAGAAAAACCTCTTGATAAAATTATGAATTAGTTTATAATAATCGACACTTCTATGTTCAGTGTTTCTATCCAGAAACCTGATTCATATCTATCTGCCAGGAGACGATCAAGAAGCTTTGGTAGGGTTTGTAGTGTTATTCTCTGGAGGATATTTTGAAGGAGCAGCTTATTCCTAATGTTTCTGCTTCCTCAGTGTCAATTTTAATCTGTGTATTCCCCTCTACCTGACTTTGTTCTGCTTGTCCTTCCTGGTGGAGCTCAGTAATTGTCTATCATGAGACAGACATGTGACCTGTTGGACTCCTGAACATCCCTCAATTGGAGCCTTTCTTTTGCTGTGCTCTGATTGCTTACCTGTATGTCTCACCCACTAGAACAAACTTCTAAAGGGCAGTGGAGGCATCGCATAATCTCAATATTTCTCCTGCCTTGTGGAAGAGCATCCTGTAGATGCTCAGTAAGCGTCAGGAACTGAGCCTTATCTTTTAGGATGCTTTGTCTCCTTTGCCCCCTATTTAATGCTTCACATGAAGTCAGTATATTCCCTGAGTGAGTTGATTAACAAAGGACAAGCTCAGCAAATCCCAAAAGTGAAGTGTAATGCAGCCTCCCCAGCTTGAATTAACAAGGGCATCAGACTTAACTGTTGTTTTCAGAGGACCTCTCATTTGGCATTTTTTCTCTGTCGTTTCAACAACAGTAATAATGGAAGACACCACAGAAGCCACTCTTGGGGAGACACAGATGACAACTGGAAACATTATATCTAAACTCTGGGGCTGGGTGGTTGTGGTGCCCAAGGCCAGCCCCATGGAATCAGAAGGGACCTCTGCAGAGCGTCTTGCCAGGTTTTAGATGTAGGACAGGAAGGACCTCTATGATGAGCTCATTGGCCTTAGCCTTTCAGCCCTTTCCTCCTTCCTATTGATAGACCCTGAGCCTCCATGCCTGCCTCTGCCCATAAATACCTCTTGTCTGTGTTCTCTGCCCCCAGGCTGTGTCCAGTGAGGACTATACCCAGTCACCAGGACAACAGAGGCAAATGGGAACAGCAACATTTAACTGAAGACATTTGTCAATCGTCTCTGTTTTCCTCTTCTTTTCTAGAGTTTTTAACAGATCTTGAAAATTCTGCTTCAGTTAATACTTCAAATGCCAACTTCTTTTACTCAATATTTCTTCAACTTATTATAGTTGTGTGTATATGTGAGTGCCTATTTGTATGAAAGCACAAACCAGGAGTTGGACCAAACAGTTCAAACATTAAAAAAAATACCAAGAGGCAGATAAGTGGAATGGTTAAGAGCAACTGCCTTAGTACAAATCTTGCCTCTGTCACTTACTTGCTAGTCAATTGAACCTTAGGTAACCTTCTTGAGCCTCACTTTCTCCACAGGGTTGTGTCAAGGATTGGCTGAGATGATACATGTAAAGCTCTTGAATATGATATTAGGTTTCCAAGCTAGAAAATGCTCAAAATCATCTGCCTTGATTAAACTTCAAAATGGACACCTTTGAGCATGAATGAGGAAGGAGAAGAGGTCTCAGGAGTATGGAACTGTGAAGCACAGGGTTGTAGGCATTTTAGAAGCAAATCTAGCTCTCCTGTTGACACCCGGAAAATTGCCCTACTTTCTGGATGGAGCCTGTCTGGAGCAATTCCCATCAGAGTGCTGGCATCATGCTGGTCACTTCCATTGGTGTGAGAGAGGAGTTCCCATGGCAGGACCAGCCAGCTCTTCATAACTGGAACCTGACTTGAGAGATCAGGCTAGAGACAGAGTGGGACCTGAAGGTGACATCACCACAAAGGCCCCTCAAGACACAAGGTTGACCAAACTTCACTGAAGAGTCAGGAACGTTGAGCTTATTAAGTTCAAATACTAAAACATGCAGAGAAATTCATGTTTCAGATTGTCAAGTCTTTATGGCGTCCATGTCACTGGGTAGGGCTCTGGATCTCACATAAGCCTGGGACCTTGTCCCTTTAAAGGGACAGAATAGTGAAGTCTCTGTGCTTTCCTCTAGATTTGGCCCTGAGGCTGGTGAATGGAGGTGATTGGTGTCAGGGCTGGGTGGAAGTCCTGTACCAGGGCTCCTGGGACACTGTATGTGATGACTTTTGGGACATCAACGATGCCAACATGGTCTGCAGACAGCTGGGCTGTGGCTAGGCCATGTCGGCCCTAGGAAGTGCTCAATTTGGCCAGGGCTCAGGACAGATTGTCCTGGATGACATGTGTTGCTCAGGATATGAGTCCTACCTGTGGCTGGCTCTTCCATAACTGTGGTCATGGGGAAGATGCTGATGTCATCTGCTCAGGTGGGCCTCCAAAAGATAATGCAAATTATGTAACACATGGAAGAGCAATAATAGTAACTATACCTGTTTCTCTCTAAACCTTGGTTTCTCCATAAGAAAAGTAGAAAGAATAGTAGTATCTTGAGCAAGTTATTTTACCTCTAAGTGCATCAGTTTACTTCTCTATAAGCCAAGGGGAAAAATCCTACCATTGTGGGTTATTACAAAAACCAAATGAGATAATGTTGGTGAAATACTTAAGGCAATGAGTGGTAGAAATTTTATAGTCAGTTCTCATGATAATTATTAGTCTAGTACATAACATTGCATGTTGCATGCCTGTTAGTATGGTAAGAATTTCACCTACATTTTCTCATTTAATTCTCCAGAAGTCCTTATGAAGGGTAGTAAGTCTCAATGTGCAATCATCTCTGCTGTTTTGTGGGAAAGCAGAGGCATTTTCATCTCCCACTGTTCCTGTCAACACATCACTTGACTTTTGGGGGCTAAATGACCAAGTGCCTACTAATCTGTGCTTTGAACAATTTCATTCAGTTAGCTGAGGATTACTAAGTGAATTCAAAGCCTTCAACCTTAGCTCCTCAAGTGCATAAATACAAGCTGGTTAGGCTAAATTTTCCCAAAGAAACAAGAAAAGCAATGGGTCCTACATTTTTGCACAAGTCTAACTTGCTTTTCATCGATGATGAAAAGTTAATTTCTATATCAATATAACAAGGAAATATCTGGAGCAGGAAATATGCAGAAGTCAGTGCACAAATTATTACAAAGTATTTAATTGAACTTATTTTTAAGATATTGAGGGTCACTTTTTAAATCACCACATATCCTGGAACTAGTTTAGCATTTTACTTTCTATACACTAGAGACTCCAGAAATTTTTATCAATTTGAATTAACTTTCAAAAACATTACATATCTGTTGATGATGATTCATGCGTAGTTGCTATAGCTCTATTTCACAGTCAATTGTATTGGTTCAAAGGTGGGTTTCTTGGTCAGGATTTCTGTGAGTGAAACACACATGTGTCTGATTTTTCTTTTACTCCTTTACAGTTTCTGAGTCAGATCATCTCACAACACCTAGTAAGTATTTTGAAAATAATATTCTGCATTAGTTTATAATGTATTTTTTCAATCTCTATAATGTATTTTTTCAATCTCTACAGTTGTTCATATCTTAGGAATAAATGCTGCCTCATTGAACTTTAATGAATGGTATAAAGACTGCATAAGAGTATGATTTATGTCCCTTCCAGTAATACAAAGGCAAAAGAAATTTCTTTCAGTCATAGCATAAATGGACATGAGGTTATACAGTCACAATCCTTTTCAATTTTATCTTGTCTCTGCCTCAAACTTAGTGTACATCAGAATCAACTAGAGTATTTGTCTGAAAGCAGATCCTTGGCTTCACCTCACTCCCTTCAGAGACTCTGATTTAGAGAGTCTGAGGTGAGGCTCAAGAGCCTAATGTGTTATAGAACCACACATAAGGATTATTTCAGACCACACTGTGAGAAACCTAGCACAGTCCAGTGCTGAATTCGACTTTTGTGCTTGCAATATAATGATGGAAGTATTATTTTGGTAAGAATTTACAAAGAAAGTGACAGAAGATACTTGTATGTGATATATATACTGCCTATTTTGGTTTATGGTCAAGTTCATTTAAGTTTTTAATATTGTCCCAAATGGTCCTTGGCTACAGCATAAGTTTGATTTGTTGATAGTAAAAACTTTCTCATAAGCAGATTGTGAACATTGATCTTTTAACATTGACCTCTTAAAATGGTCTCAACATCCTTGCCAGCACATTTGGCAAAACCTAGTCCTTCCAGGACCCCTCTAAGCAGGAAAGACCCCAGCTCTTCATTGTCTTGCAGGGGACATTATCCTCCACCTTCAATGACTTATGGCCTCATGGAGAGATAGACCCGTCAACTGATCATATAAGTACAATAACAAGTGTGAACAGTGCTGAAATGAGAGGTATATGGTAGGAGAGGTGTGAGCAAGCTGTCAGGGGCAGCAGCTCTAAGGAAGTTGGTCTAAGCTGAGGTTTGGAGCAGGTGCAGGAGTGGCTAGGCAGAGCAGGAAGAAGAACCTGCCTCTTGCTCCCTGGCTCTGCTGTAGGCAATTTGAAAGAAACAGACTTAGATTGACTGTAGTCGCCATCCTCCAGCAGCCGTATACTCCTTTTTTTCCTGCTCAGTCACCCTAATGTGCTATCTAGTCAGGGTGGTGCCCTGATGGGAGGCTCTCTCTAGGTCCCATTTCCACATCTCTGTCCTTGATATATTTTTTGAAGCTCTAGAAAAGAAGACGTCTCATCAACAAAGTTTTGGAAGTATTGCCTGCCTTTGGCGGTAGGATGATGCTTGTCTTTGAGGGCAAAGGAGTGAAGAGTAGGTGTGTGCACTGCTGCACTCAGATTCAGTTCTATATTTGTCTTCTAAGT
>NW_007231329.1:17154-30923 GCF_000164805.1 Carlito syrichta | reverse complement strand
AGTCCCACAGAGACAGATGCAGACAATAAGGCAGAAAAGACAGTACCCGAGAGGATGAAATAACCTGTGTGCTTGTGATGAATGGAAAGGAAGCACTTACCATCTTCTTAAAGATGAAAACTGCCAGGATCAAAGTAATCTCATCTGGAATGATGCTGCAATAGGAAAGCAATATAGGGTCCTAGGACAGTGGACGACCTCCCATTGAACCCACCTTTGGTGGGTTATAGAAAGTGAGTTGACATGGACCACTTTCCTTGCATCAGTAAGGACAGTAAGGAGTGGGTTGCTAGTACGCAGTGACTGTTGCAAAAGGATGATGGTTGAAAGTGTAGACAAGAAAGTTAGAGTCTGTATGCCCTTGTCTACTATTATAATGTCTGTACCTCAGTGTTCTCATTTGTAAGTATGGATGACAGGGTTGGAGGGAAGATTAAATGAGATAATGCATATGAACAGCAAGGTACAAATTGCTTCCAAGAAATGTGAAGCCATAGTAAGTCTTCAATGAATCTTTGCTTAAGTTCTCTTCCCAGAGTGCTCCTCCCTTAGGCCTCTCTCCTAGCATTGCGGGAGTAACCTATCTGGTAGACATGGGCTAGCTTGATGATACCTTGCTTGTTCTTATGCTCAAGCACTGCACTTCTTCAGGAATAAATACACAATAGGTGCATTTCTTATGAGATTTGGGGCAGAGGCTGATTCCAGATGGAAAAGCATAGATTCCTTGGAAAGTGCATGTCTTTTTGGAATACCTTGAAAAGTCTCTTTGTGGCTTCTCCTAGTTAGGCCATTCTGACCATGAAACAATCTTGAACACTGATCTCCAGTGGCAGAGACCAGCCTATATCCATTTCCTGGAAAACAAACAAGTGGAAGATTCTCTCTCCAAGTAATTTACCACCATTCCCAAAATTGGAGCCAGAGTCATTGACAACCATGTGGTTGATTATTGGAAGAATACTAGTTGCTCTCAATCTGTGCAAAAGAGTATTCAGAATGTGTGGACATAGCACAACAGAAACATTTCAATGTTCTGTTCAGTGATATGGATGAGCATTGTCAAGACTCTAGAACTCAGAGTTTCTGAGTCAGATGCAGATCCTGGCTTTGATCATGACTAAGCAAGATACCTGAGGCCTGGCAGTGGGAATTACATGGTGCCATCTGAACTGCATTTAAATGGCAGAGTTTTGAATCACAGGCTCTCTCAGCCATGTCTGTTAGTGTGTCCCTGGGTGTGGGAGCAGTGATGGCATGTCAGAAATGAGGCAGGAATGTTCTCGGGCAAATGTTCCCCAATTTTCTGTCTCTTTTGAAGGAGGGCTTTGGGCTGCTTGTTTTTATTATGAATGTATTCTTCATTTTCAGGGGTGTGTAGCCAGATCGTTTCAGTGGCCCTCTTCCTAAGTCACCATCAACAGGAAGCAGGGCAGGGGAAGGAGTCCTTTGAAGACCTCACCTGCAGATTGTTAAGGCAGTCAAGCAGTTCACTTACATACACAGCAAGCCCTTTCACTGACCTGCTGGTTCTGCTAGAAAATTCAAATCCTTGAACCATGACTGTTGCTCCTGGTGCGACCTGCATTTACAAAATCTGAGAAGCTGAGCATGGAGGTACATGCCTGTTGCCCCAGCTACTTGGGAGTCTGAGGTGGGAGGATTGCTTGAGCCCAGGAGTCTGAATCCAGCCTGGAGAGCACAGCAAGTCCCTGTCATTAAAAAAAAAAAGAAAAAAAGAAGAAAAAAATCTAAGTTTGTCAAATACCTTCATCCTCATATCAGGAAGTAAGAAAATAAATTATGAAAGCAACTATATTAGAAATGTTAATAAGAATTTAAAGAGCAGACCCCATTATATCACAGAGAATTTTGCATATAAACATCATTAAAGATGAAAGAGTACCAATCCATGTCTTTATAGCAAAATAAGACGGTTTAAGTTCTTGCCGCAATATACCATGTGATGAAATCCCTGTTGAAGTGGGTTAGAGCACCATACTGTTTTTTGTCCTCATAATTGTTTTACTGACCCCTTGATTCTTGAATTTGAGAAATTCATCTAGGATATCATCATCTGAAGGTTCAAAGTATGAGATTTCAGCTCTACAGTGAATTTGGCTAATATTAGAATCTGGAGTGCTGTACTCTGTCTCTTTGCATTCCTCTTCTGGTTCATCTGATTATTGTGAAATATCTTCCTTTGTCAGATTTCTTGTTTTTGGCATCATAAGCAGAAAATGGAAAACTCTGCATTCAATGAAAGCTAAAATCAGACCTCAGAGACAATGTCTCCAGTCTTTAAAAAAACACCAAAAAAACTTTCTTGAAAGATAATACAACACTTTGGGCATTGAAGAATTATTATTTAGTTCACCATTTCATCTTTTTTCCCAGGCAATTCCACCATTATTCAATTTTCTTATTATTTAAAAATTAAAGAGTAATGATAAAATAATTCCTTAGATGATGAAATAGTGAAATGGTTCAAGATATAGGAAAAATAAGATCACTAATATTATGCAGCCATAAGGAAGGACAAAAATATGAACTCTGTAACAACTTGGATGGACTTAGAGTCTAAAATACCAAATGATCTATCACAGAAACAAAGACCTGAGTGCCACATGTTCTCACTCATAAGCGGACTCTGAACAATAATCATAATACTATAAGAAAGGGATTGGAAGTAGTGAGAAACTGCCAGGAGAAGGAGGAGGGGGCACACCTTATCAGTAAAGCTACATGATCTCAAACTGGGTGAAGTGAGGTCCAGAGCGAGGTCTAAACTTTACCTACACAATGACCATTTGTATACCTAACCCTGAATTGTACCCCACAACTTTTTTTTTAAAAGAGCCTATCTTAGGTCTTGGATACATAAAAGGATCAAATGAATCTATATGTGGATTACAATATAGAATAAATTTTATTCTATTTTCAATTAATTAATTAATTATTTACTTTAAAAATATTAATTTATTATAGAAATGTGGCATACAAGTGACAATTAATGACATAAGTAGGCTGCATGCAGGTGAAATTTGGGCTTCTGACTGGCCCTTATTCCTCCTGGTATTGGATCAGGTAACCTTTGTGTGGTTATATGCCCCCTACCCTACTTTCTCTTTTCTCCCCGTAACAGTGCCCAATCTCTCCCTTGTGCTAATATGATTCATGTTCAGGGCCCACTTATGAGTGAGAACATGTGATATTCAAGTTCTTTGTTTCTGCGATGGATCACTTAGTATGATAGTCTCCAGCTCCATCCAATTTTATGTAAAGTCCATGATTTTGTTCTTTACAGTTAAGTAATACTCCACTGTGTATATGTACCACATTTTCTTTATCCAGTACAATTTTTATGAGCAGTAAGATTGGTTCCATGTTTTTGATAATGTGAATAATGTGGCAATAAATATGCATGTGCAGGTGTCCTTTTGTAGAATGATTTATGTTCCTCTGGGTATATTCCCAGGAGAGGTACTTTGCTGGATCATATGGAAGGTCAATTTTTCATTTTTTTTTAGGAATCACCACATTGTTTTCTACAGAAGTTGAACCTACCTTGTGTTCCCACTAACAATGTAGAAGCATTCTTTTTTCTCTGCACCCATGCCAGTGTCTGTGGTTTTTTTGACTTACTAATGATGGCCATCCTTACTAGAGTTAGATGGTATTTCATTGTAGTTTTGATTTGTATTACTCTGATGATTAGTGAGACTGAGCATTTTTTCCTGTGTCTATTGATTGCTTGTATATCATCTTTTGAGAAGTGTCTATTCATTTCCTTTGCCCACCTTTTTGTTTATGGGGTTGTTTGCTTTTTTCTTTCTCTTCATTTGAGTTGTGCATCCTGGATGCCAGGCTATTTTCAGATACCTAATCTGCAAATTTTTTTTCTTATTCTATGAATTGTCTCTTTATTCTCTTGTTGGTTTATTTTTCTGTGTAAAAATTTTTCAGTGTGATTAGGTCCCACTTGTCTATCTCAGTTTTTATGGAATTTACTTTTGGGAACTTGGTCAAGAATTTGTTGCCTACTCTGATGTGCATAAGGATGTTTCTTTCATTTTCTTCTAGGATTCTCATAGTTTTAGGTTGTATGTTTAGGTCTTTGATTCATTTTGAGTTGATTTTTGTTTGCAGTAATAAGTAGGGGTCCAATTTCATTCTTCTGCATGTGGTGAGCCAGTTTTCCCAGCACCATTTGCTAAACATGGTCTCCTTTCCCCAGTGGTTATTATTGGTGGCTTTATCAAAGATAAGCTGGTTGAGAGACTGAATCTTTGCTTCTCAAATCTCTGTCCTGTTTCATTGGTCTACATACTTATTCTTGTACTATCACCAGGTTGCTGTGTTTACTGTAGCATAGCAGTAAGGGTTGAAGTCTGAAAGTGTGATATTTCCTGCTTTGTTTCTTTTGCTGAGAATCGTTTTGGCCATTTGTGTTTTTTGATTGTTTGTTTGTTTCCATATGAATTTCTGTATTGTCACTTCCAAATCTGAGGAAAATGATGTTGGTAATTTGATGAATATTGCATTGAATCTGTGAATTGCCTTGGGTAGGATGGACATCTTGACAATATTGATTCTTCCAATCTATGAGCATGGAATGTTTTTACATTTGTTTGTGTCATCCTTGATTTCTTTGAGCACTGTTTTGCAGTTCTTTTTTGGGTTTTTTTTGAGTTGGATTCTCACTCTGTCGCCCAGACTGGAGTGCAGTGGCACGCTCTCAGCCACTGCAACCTCGACCTTCTGGGCTCTGGCAATCTTTTCACCTCAGTTTTCCAAGTAGCTGGAACTACAGGCATGTGCTACCATGCCCAGTTAATTTTTTGATTTGTTGTAGAGATGAGGTCTCACCAAGTTGCCCAGGCGGGTCTCAAACCACAGGCTCCGGCAATACACTCACCTCAGCCTCCCAAAGCGTGGGATTACAAGCTGAGTCACTGAGCCTGGCTTGCAGTTCTTGTTGTAAAGAGCTTTCATTTCTCTGTTTAGGTGGATGGCAAGGTGTTTCTTCCTTTCTTTTTGTGACTACTGTGAGTAGGATTGTGCTTTTTATTGTGTTCTCTGCCTTCTTGTTGCTGGCATTTAGAAATATAACTATCTTTTGCACATTGACTTTATACCCCCAAGACTTTACCAAAGTTGAGTATCAATATGAGAAAGCTTTTGACAGACTCCCTAGGGTTTTCAAGTTATAGAATCATATCATCCACAAAGAAGGATAGCTTAATTTCCTATTTTCTTATGTGGATACCCCTGACTTTTTCTCATGTCTGATTGCCCTAGCTAGGACTTCCAGAACTATGTTGAACAGGAGGGGTGAGAGAGAGCATATTTGTCTTCTTCCTATTCTTAGGTGAATGCTTCCAATTTCTTCCTGTTGAGAAAAATGTTGGCTGTGGGTTTATCATAGACAATTGTTACTGCTTCAAGGAAAGTTCCTTCTATGCCTAGGTGTTCAAGGGTTTTTATAAAGAAGGGATGCTTCATTTTGTTGAATGCTTTTTCTGTATCTAATGATATAATCCTGTGGTTCTTGTTTTTATATCTGTTAATTTGCTGAATTGTGTTTATGGTCTTATGAATGTTGAACCAACCCTGAATCCCAGGAACAAAGCAATCCGATCATGGTGGATGACCCTTGAGATGTGTTGTTGGATCTGATTTGCTAGAAACTTGTTGAGAATGTTTGTTTCTATGATCATCAAGGAGACTGACTTGTAATTCTCTTTTCTTGTTGGGTCTTTGCTGGGTTTGGGTATCTGCATGATGTTGGCTTAAAATAATAAAATAAGTTGGGGAGAGTTCTATCATTCTCGGTTTCCTGGAATACTTTCAGTAAGATTGGTATCAGGTCTTCCTTGCATGTCTTGTAGAATTCATCTGGGAAGCCATCTGGTATAAAGGTTTTTTTGGTGGGGAGATTTCTTATGACTGAATTGATTTCCTGTTTAGAATTTCAATTTCTTCTTTTTTCAACTTTGGGAGGGTGTGTCATGTCAGAAAGTCCTCCATTTCCTTTAGGTTTTCTAGTTTATTTGAATATAGGTATTCATAGCAATCTCTGATAATCTCTTGAATTTCTTCAGTGTCAGTTGTGACTTTGCCTTTTGTGTTTTTAACTGTGCTTATTTGGACTTTCTCTCTCTCTCTCTCTCTCTCTCTCTCTCTTACTCAATCTGTCCAGGGATCCGTCAATCTTATTTATTCTTTCAAAGAACTAGATTTTTGTCTTGTTGATCCTTTCTGTGATAGTTTTTTTCTACATTCTGCAATTCTGATTTTATCTTGGTGATCTAGGTTCTTCTGCTGAAGTTAGGATTTAGGTGATCTTGCTTTTCCAGCTCCTTTAGGTGTGACATTAAGCTATTTATTCGTGATCTTTCTGTTTTATTTATTTATTTGAGTTGGAGTCTCACTCTGTTGCCCAGGCTGGAGTGCAGTGGTATGGTCAAGGCCACCCAGCATTGAACTGCTGAGCTCTGGCCTTCCTTCCACCTCAGCATTTCAAGTAGCCGGAACGACAGGAGTGCACTACCATGCCACCCTAATTTTTAAAAAATTTTATTGTAGAAGCAAGGTCTTGCCAATTTTCCCAGGCTGATCTTGAACTTGTGGGCTCAGGTTATCCACTCACCTCAGCCTCTCAAAGTCCTGGGATTATAGGCTGAGCCATTGAGTCCAGGCTCTTTCTGTTTTCTGTTTCCCTGATGTGTACATGGAATATTATGATTTTTTCTCTTAACACTGTTTTCAGGGCATCCTAGAGATTCTGATAAGATGTGTCTTTATTTTCATTTGTCTCCAGGAATCTTTTTATTTCTGTCTTGATTTCTATTTTGACCCACTTAGTAGCATGATTTCTAGTGTCCATGTCTAGTGCGCTTGTGGGGGGAGGATCTTGGTGGTGATATTTACTTTTATTCCACTGTGATCTGTGAAGAGACATTGTATTATTTTCATCTTTTGAACTTTGTTCACGCTTGATTTATGTCTGAGAATGTGATCAATCTTGGAGTATGTTCCATGTACTGATGAGTAGAATGTAACTCATTAGATGTTGGGTGAAATGTTCTGTTGATGTCTATTAAATCCATTTCATCAGGTGTCAAGTTGAATTTCTGGGTCTTGCTGTTGTTGTTATTATTATTATTATTGTTATTATTTGCCTTGATGATCTATCTAAAGCTGTTAGTGGGAGTATTTAGGTCTCCAACCATGATTGTGTGAGTCAGTGTCCTCTCTTAGCTTACTTAGTAGTTGAATTATAAAACCTGATGTTGGGTTCATATATGTTTAGGATGCATATATCTTGATGGTGGATTGAGTCGTTTATAATTATGTGGTATACTTCCGTGTTCTTTTTAACTTTTGATGATTTGAAGTCTGCTTTGTCTGATATCAGAATAACTACACCTGCCCTTTTCCATTTTCCATTCACCTGAAAGATCATTTTCCAGCCTCTAACTTTGAGCCTGTGGGTATCCTTTGTGGTGAGATGAGCTTCCTGGAGACAGCAGACTGTTGGGCCATGCTTTTTTATCCAGTTTGCCACCCTATGTCTCTTCAGTGGCACATTTAGTCCACTTACATTCAAATTGATTATTGAAATGTGAGAATTTCTCCCTGTCATAGGGCTCTTGGGGATTGCTTTGTTTCCTTTTTACTTTTGTACTTATGTATGTGTGTATTTTCATTTTTGTGAGTACTCGGTATGCTCTGTTAACTCTGTGCTTGCCTGTACTGTGATGAATATGGCTGCTCTTTTTTTCTCTTCTGTGTTCCACACCTTCTTAAGTGACTTCTGAAGGGCTAATCTGGAGGTGGCATATCATTTAGAGATTGGAAATCTGGGAATGATTTTAGTTCACCATCACTGATGAAGCTTAGTATGATGGGGTAAGAAATTATGGGCTGGAATTACTTATTTTTAAGAATGTTAAAGATTGGATTCCAGTTTCTTCTGACTTGTACTACTTCTGCAGATAAATTTGGAGCAATTCTGATGGGTTTTCCTGGTAAGGTAGTTTGAACTTTCTCTCTTGCTGCCTTTAGGATTTTTTGCGGAGGCAGATTACTATGTGCTTTTTGGATGGTCTTATCATATGATACCTTGCAAGGGTTCTCTGAATCTCTTAAGCTTGGTTGGTCATCTCTCTGGCTAGATGTGGGAAATTTCCTTGAATTGTCTCATTTAATGCTTGCTCCATGGTATTTTCCATGTCCCTTTCTGCTTCAGGAATATCGATCAAATGTAGATTTGGCTTCTCGACATAGTCTCACATCACTTGGATGTTTTGTTCTTTCTTTTTGAGCTTTTTTGGTATGTTTTTGACAGACTGGGTTTATTCCATATCTTGTTCTTCAAGCTCTGAGAATCTTTCCTCTTCCTGGTTTACCCTATTTATGCTTGTTAGTGTATTCTTGATTTACAGAATACAATTTTTCATTTCCACTATTTCAGAAAAGGCTTTTTTGAAATTGGCCACCTCAGCTTTTGCTTCCTGTTTGACTTCAGTTTCTATTTGTTCTTGTTCATTTTTGCCATCTATTCTCTGTTGTCTGTAGTTGTTATCTGTGGCAGATCATTTTGGGAGGTTTCCATTGTTTGTGCTCTGATAGTTGTTTTTTCAGGTACTATCTCTTTAGGACTCTGAGGGTTGCCTGTATTTTTTTCATTGATTTTTCCTCGTTTGTGACAGGCCTGTCTCAGCTCTAGTAAATCTCAGTAAAGAGACATGTGCTTTATTATATCTATTATATTTTCTCTTGATTTAAAGCTCTAAAACTGTTCAATTATCCTCTGTCATGGGGTCCTTTCTGTGATTCTATGTATGTCACTCAATGAGGGAGTGAGGGGCATTAACATCTGCTCTTTGCTCCACGTTATGGCAGGATTCTGTCATTGCAGGTCTTCTCACCCATTGCTAAACTTGTTGGACCAGCTTTAAAACACTGCTGCTAGTACTCTGTGAGTACTGAGCAGTGGGAGGTGGAAGGTTGGGGACGGGGAGATGACAGGCCTCCCATCTGCTCTCTGTTGTCTACAGCCCAAGAGCCTTCCCACTGAGAGAACCCTTGGGTGTCTTTCATGTCACTCCCTCCATGTTCAGGTTCACACTCTACTCTTGAAATAGAACAAATTCTCTGCCACAAAAAGGGTGTAGGCAGGCTCTGCCCTGCCAGGATGTAAAGTTGGAGAGAGTTCTTCCTGATCTGGCTGGGAAGATGGCCACCAGCTGCTGGCAGTGAACATCAGCCTGGTTCACTCTGCAGTTGGGATTTCCCCACCCACACACCATCAGGCAGATGGGAAACTGTGCTTCCAGAAGCTGACCCAGCACAGGTCTTTCTCTTGTTCTGCTTGGGCTGTGGTTGCCCACTGCTGTGCCCTTCTCAGTACTCCTCCCATGTGGGACCAATCACCCACACACAGCTGGGAGGGTGTGAACCGTACCAAAGTGTCTTTGGCTCACTCATCACTTTTATCCTCTGAGCAGGGTTTCAGTTCTTGTGTGATCCTGGCACATGTGGGGGATAGGATGCCTGGATCTCTGCATCTGCTGTTGCTTTCTGCTCTATGTATTCAAAGAGACTTTTGCTGGGTGCATCTATCCAAAAGTGTTCAAGGTGTCTCCATTTATCAGTGACTGTGTCCCCACTCTCTGCCTTGCTTGATGAGAGAGGTACTGGTCTGCTGCTCCACAGTGGCCATATTCTGCTTTTTAATAAATAAATATTCTCTCGGCTCTTTGGAAGACCTCTAAAAACATATAAATATATGAAATATGAATCTCCACAAATATAGTTATAACTGCTCAAAAAGAATCTCTAAAACTAAAATTAAGTCTGATGGACCTCGTCTGGCCTCATTGAAGATAAAAAATCTAGCATTCTCTATATTTTGATTTGCTTCAAGTTATAATAAAGATTTTCCAAGTTATGGGTCAGAAGAAACAGGAATTCTGACACCAAGACATTTTCTTATTCAGGGGCCTCTAAGTGACTGCTGTTAATGCTGACTATACTCAAATTTCAAACTGGAGAGTGAACTCAACTGTCCATCTGGAATCCTTGACAACCAGTTTAAACTGTCTGCCCTTGTCCAGCCCATCTTTCTGGATGTAGATTTTATTCTGTGACTATAAGCTGTAGTAATGGGAATCCTAGTAAAGAGACATGTGCTTTATTATATCTAAAATGATACAGTGCCTTATACTCAACCCACTTGTTTTGATCTGCTATTCTAAAACTCACTTCAGCAAGAACTCTGGAGGCAAACTGACCCAAGATTGAACCACAGCTCCTCCTGGCATGATTGTAAGATGAAGCAGAAGCCAATATCTGTGACCTTTAGATCAAACAGTGGAACCTCTTTTAAAAGATTAATTTGTTTTCTTTCTAGGCCAGTGGATCCCACAGACTACAGAGTATGGTAAGACTTTTTTTTTTTTTTTTTTTGCTTTACTCCTCTTTCCAGGTTTTTGCTTATTGACTGGGTTACAAGTTCTGTTGCTGTTGGCTAGTTGAGGCTGAGCACAGCCTTGGCCATAGGGCAATTGCCTGACTTGGACAATGAAGGGATAGGAGCAGGAACAAAAGATGGTGTGCCAAGCCCCTGGGCATGTTTCAGGAGCACACTTGGTCAGTTCCATGTGTATTTTTTCTTCTTCTCTCTGCATCTCAGTCATTCATTGGATGAGATTAGCTTCAGCTTGGGGTGAATAGAAATAGTTGGGAAAAAAAGTCAGTTCCTCTTCTCACTAATAATGACAATTATCTTGAAGAAAACTAACATCTACCAAGCTCTTTTTATGTACCCTGCACAAAATTATTTTATGTACTAAATAAAGTGTTGTATAAAAACCATTTAAAATACTGCCTGGCATATAATAAGTACTCAACTAATGCACACAATAAGTTTTATGATCATGACATCTTCCCAACAGCACTTTGAGGTAAGTAATATGATTATGCCCATTTTGCAGATGGGAAAACAAGGACATGGTTAGGTAATTTGTCAGTACTTCCATATCTAAGGGCACATGGCCAGTCAGTGGCAGGGCAGAGATTTGAACCAAGTGCAATGGCAGTGGAAATGAAAAGGAAAGAGTGGCCTTGGTGATAAGTTGCATATAAGAGGTAAGGAGCAGGAGGAGTCAAATATGATGCCAAGATTTCCAGCATAGTTGATGTGGAGCAGGGTGACCTCATTAACTCAAATGGAGGAAAGATGCTGTGTTAAGTTTGGCATGGTGGGGATGTGATGTCCAGGAGGCCACTGGAAATGCTGGTCTAGAACTCAGAGCTGGGCCAGAACTGGAGAGATAGATTTGTGAGTTCTCTGTCTAGAAAGTTCTCCAGGGGGAAAATACAGAGTGAGAAGAGAGCAAAGGTAGCAGTCAACAGACAGTGATATTTAAAGTCTGTGGGAAGAAAAGTCAGTGGAAGAGATGGGGCAGGAGGTCAGAGAAAGCAGAAGGGGCACTGCCGGGGTGGGATTTAAGTCAAAGGGGCAGAGAGCACCAAGGCCAGGGCTTTCTGCTGTGTCAATGCAGGTTTGCCGCTGAGATTGGTGAATGGAGGTGACCGGTGTCAGGGCCAGGTGGAGGTCCTGTACCAAGGCTACTGGGGCACCGTGTGCGCTGACAACTGGGACACCCAGGATGCAGATGTCATCTGTCAGCATCTTGACTGTGGCCACTCCATGTCAGCCCTGGGGTGGGGCTCATTTTGGTCAGGGCTCAGGAAACATTCTCTTGGGTTCCGTGAACTGCTCAGGAAGGGAGCCTTACCTGTCAAGCTGTCCTCACAGTAGATGGTACAACCATGAATGTGGCCATAGGAAAATACTGGGGTCATGTGCAATTCTGGGGACAGATATTGACTCAGAGTCAATATCATGGCACATGCCTGTGTGTGTGTGTGTGTGTGTGTGTGTGTGTGTGTGTGCTCGCCTGTGTCCTTTGCCGTTTATCTACTCTACTCTAAGTCATGCCTCATTTGATGTGAGGGGCAGGTATTACCTCTTTTCATAGACAATGAAATCGAGGTGCAGAGAGGTCAAGGGACCAGCCTGTCATCCTAAAACTGGAAGTGGTGCAGGCAGTTTTCATTCTCAGCCCCCTCAGAGCTTGCTGATGTGATTGCTTTCTGGACTGATTCTTTTGAGTAGCATCATGACCATCCCTGGCCTAGGATGATCAAACAGATACCTTCCTAAGAGGCAGTCTCTCCTCCTTTAAAGGCAGAGAGGTTTGAGGTCTTTAGTACTTAAATGTATACTAAAATCAAATTGAGGAGTAACCAGTATGTTTTATTTATTGGGATTAAATGACAAGTAAAAGATACTTACACATGCATGGAAGAAAGAAATTCTCCCTGGCACAAACTAGCAAGCCCAGTGCTGTGTTTCTCATTTTTTCACATAGTGTTGGCACATGTGCAAACACCATGGTGTCCTTTAATCCACAAATAAACCTCTGAGGATACCAGCTCATGGTGTGACCTCCCAGAGGAGTTTCTAGTTAAACTGTCCACTTTCAGAGTAACCTCTGGCAATTGCTGTGTGGACTGGACTGAGCACGTGCCATGAGATGTGACCTCATAATCCAACCACCACTTGAGAGTGGGCTCTCCAAGGGGCACAGTCCTCCACGTGGCCACTTTGTAAGGAATTTATTTCAGCATTCTGGAATGCAGCTCTGGAAACTGCCTTTTTCCTGGTCGGGCAACCTTCTCAGGAATATTTCAGTGATGGCAAACATTTGTCACTTGAGAGTATGTCTGAGCTATAGAAAGGACTACATGTCATTTGAAGTCCAATCTTGTGATTAGGACTGCGCTGTTAATGAACTGGGTAGCTTTTTGGATGGAGACTGTAGCAACAGGGGAAGTAGGAGGAGGATGACAGGAGCCAAGAATGCTCACCCTTCATGAAGCCCATGCAGTGATGGAGAGATTGGTGTTCAGTCAGCTGTTAGCAATGGAGGGCACCTGCAGGACCTGTGCTTCTGGGCCTTGCTTGGAAGCTGAGGAAGAAGAGGATCAACTTCCCTCAAATGAGGGCCACCATCAGCGAGCACTTCCTTTTTCTACCCTGCAGCTGCTTTGTTTTCCACGGAGGCATTCCCGGTGACAATTTCAGCAGAAGGTAACATCTGTTATGGGGGATCCCTATAGGCTCATTACCCCACTGCAGCCCTAGGTTCATCTCTGATCCAGAAGAGGTACAGAGGACATAGGATGTGGGATACTTAGCTCCCAAGGATAACGTTTCAGGTTCGGACAGGTGTCTCTTCTTTGGATCATGTCCCTGAGATTAGAGAGGTATCAACTTGAAGAAACATCTCCAAGGAGCTTCAAGGTGGAGTCTGATGTCCTGCCTCTAGGGGTTTTGTTGCCCTCACTCGGTGCCTGCCCCTCTGGTCCTCACCAATCCATGCTGATTCCTGGTCAGCCTGGGGTGCTGGATCTCTGGCAGGTACCTACCTGCTTAGGTAGCCAGATCTCTGGGGCAGCATCCTTGCTCATTCCCTTTCCCTGATTCCATACCAGGCCACTCTGGCTTCTTCACAACATAGAGAAATCAAGACCCTTGAGCCTATGGTCATCAGAGCTCCTATATTTCCCCTGGGGACATCTCTGGTGAGAGATCCAGGAGGCATAGTTAATACAGCCTGAGATTCTGGCAGCCTGGGCTTTGGGAAGGGAAGTGACTTTCCATTTCTGATGGAAAACTTTGGAGTTGGAAC
>NW_007231329.1:4741-16318 GCF_000164805.1 Carlito syrichta | reverse complement strand
CAAGTTTATTTCCAGTCCTTGATTCTCCTCAAAAGAGGTCTAATTTTTTTCCCCATTTTCCACAATTGGTGTATGTAGAGGCTACCACAACAAAGACTGCCACTGTAATAGGTAATGAGTAATTTTATATGTGTCCCCTTCTGCACATGATGACAACTAGATCCATGGGTTTGACTCTTATTTGGGAAGACTTTTGGGTTGGGAGGGAATGCTGTGAGCTTATAATGACCTATTGATAAGAGGTCAACTGGAATGGAGCCTCCTTCATTGTCCATGTCCCTGTGGATGAGGAGGAGTAAGTGAAAATGGGGGGTGTCCAAGACCCTATGTGCTTTGCAGGGCAGAGACCAGTGGGGTCAATCTCTCGTCCATAGTGTCAGCTTCCCCATCTCCACAGCTCTGAGCTGATCCCCAGCCATCCTGGCCCTAAGGACCTGGTTATGAGGCCAGGAGGAACATGGGCAAAATGTGCTGCAAGTTAACCCTAGAGTTCCATATGTACATCATAACTTCTCCCAGGACATCTTGGTGTCCTCTGGCTTCTCGTTGGCACAAGGCATTATATGAGGGGGGACACAAAAAACCCTGGAATCTATTTGTTAAAGGTTGTGTGTTTATTCTTACATGTTTAACCTACAGTCACCTTCAGAGTACTCGCCATTTAATGCAATACACCTGTTGAGATGCTTTTTGCACTGCTCAAAACAGACTTTGAACTTGTCAATTTTAATATTTTTTCATGCTTCTGCTGTTTTTTGTTTTACCTCTCCCACATTGGCAAAATGTTTCCCTTTGAGGACTTTTTTCATTGGGGGAAACAAACAAACAAAGAAGAAACTCAGGGTGAGAATGGGTGAACAGGGAGGGTGGGGCACGGGGTCATGTCAATTTTAGTCAAAAACTGTTGAACCCTTAGCATAGTGTAGGCAGGTATGATTGTAAATTACCCATCATGAAATAGGGAAACACATTGAAAGCCTCTCTAAAACAAAAATTCACTGAAACCAAGCACAGCTTCTCACAGCAATGCTAGCTAGTACACTGATGCCCATGGGTTCCTAGAACACTTACCTAGTGGAGGAAGCCTGTACTACAAGGGACCCACCCTCCAAAAGATAATTCTGAGTTTGTTTGTGTCCTCCCTCATGTGTTGTCTAATGGAGTCAGGCCTCTGCCCATGGCCTGCTTAGCGAAGGATCATGTGGATGGTCTCTTGGCCCCCTCCAGGATGCCAGATAAGAAGGACAATTTCTACTATCTGACTCTCTAGAGGCTTGGGTTTGGGCAGAGAAGTCACTATCTTCTTCCCCATGAAGAACTCTAGCCTCAAGTTGTGTTAGAGTCCAGCCCAGTTAGAGATTCTCTCAGAGATCTTTGCCTACCAGAAAGACCTGAATGCCCTACAGGCCCTGAGACCTTGTCCCTCGGTAGAACATACAAGAGAAATATTGTACCTTCTTCTAGGGTCTGATTCTGGTTTGGCTGTGAGGCTGGTGAAAGGAGGCGACCGATGTAAGGGCCGGGTGAAGGTCCTTTATCGAGGTTCCTAGGGCACTGTGTGTGATGACATCTGGGACACCAATGATGCCTACGTGGTCTGCAGACAGCTGGGCTGTGACTGGGCCATGTCAGCCCCAGGAAATGCCCGGTTTGGTCAGGGCCCAGGGCCAATTGTCCTAAATGACCTGCAGTGCTCAGGGAACGAGTCCTTTCTGTGGAACTGTTCCCACAATGACTGGCTCTCCCACAACTGTGGCCATAGTGAGGATGTCGGTGTAATCTGCTCAGGTGGGTATCAAAGATCACTAGGGCCCATTCTGGGAACAGACTATATTCAGAGAAAACAACTTTCTCCTCCAGGGTCCAAGTCCAAGCTTTTCACCCAGATACCCAGTGTTCCTGGAGTTCAGTTGGGGCAGCAGGTCTGGAGGGTTAACATCAGGTTCTCTGATTAAAGAAACAGCACAGTCAGTATGAGTCCCCAAACCACAAGTAGAAGGGCACCAGCATTCAGACACAGCCTCCAGCATACTGAGGGGCAGAGACACAAAGAACCTTTCATTTTGCTGCAGAAACATCTGCTCAAGTGCCACCCCCAATTTACCTGAGGTTTCTTCTCAGGGATCGCAACCTTGGGGGATCTGGTTGGTGAAACCTTCCCTCTCTGAGAAAACTATTTATTTGAGTGTTCACAGCAGCTGACTCAGAGGGAAGGATTCAAATCTAAATGGTTCACTTATGATTGCAGTGAGAACAGGTAGGAAAGTAGGGTGTGTGTAGAGATGGTAGGCACATGATAAATGGTGTGCTCATAGGTGAGCTTTGCACACATGCTGGAGCCAGACCTCATGGAAGACCATCAGGAATCCACATCAAATCCCAGACTCATTGCAATCCAGGGTGGCTAGCTGGTGTCTCCATCAACTCATTGCTCAGGGTCACTTTTTGTTGCATCCTGGGTGGTGATGCAGAGGCTGTCATGTCCTGTCTTGGGCAAAACAGTAGCCTTCATCTTTCTGGAGAGTAAGCCTTAGGCACAGAGATGTGGGCAATGGCCAGGGAATGTAAGGTGTAGCTCCCTGATGGTCTAAGAGATTCAGATGAGCACAGCAGTGTGCTCTCAGGGGGCAGACCTCAGTGTGATGGGCATCACCTCAGTGTGTGCAGATACACCAAGTCCTTCAAACTTTGATTATAATTGGGGACACCTGAGTGCTTTGTGTCTAACATTCCTATTCTTTCTAAAAGTGGCCCAGCCGCAGTCCCATGCCCAGTACCCTTACTCAGGATGCCCCTTCTCTTTCTGTCCACTCAATTCCTCCCCATACCCCATAGAACCCTACTTCTTGTCTGTTCAGATACTCTGGAATATATTATTTCCCCTCACTCTGTATCCATCTCAGTTTACACCAAATGGTAGGATACTGCCCCAATGGGTAACTCTTACCCAATGGTTCAGAAAAATGAACACAAATTCTATGAGCGTTGTCCCTATTATATTCAGTGTTGCCATGATCTTTTTGAGGATTGAAGTTTGATACCCTCAACACAGGCCAACGCCTCCATCCCTCACTCTTTGAAATGCCCTCAGATTCTACAGGCCATGGCTACTATGTGCAGAAGAGGAAGAGGCTGTGCTTGGGAGGAAGGAGAGGGGTAATAATATTTCTGGTGCTTCCACCTCCCAGTAAACCTGATTCTCCCCTGGGTGGCTCCCTGGTCCCCTAACATTTTCCCTCTAAGAGTCAGATTATGAGCAATAGTGTCAGGTGTCCCAATCATTCTATGGGTCTGTGGGTTTATAGCTGAGAAAATAATATTCCTGTCTTAGGGAGATGGAGATACCAGTGTGGTCTCCAGCTGGGTCTCAGTCCGTGGGTAAGCTCGCTGGGCTGGAAACTTGAGCAGACAATTGAGGAGCAAGTGGCAGAATCCAGAGGGTAATTGTTGTCATGCGACCTGCCTGGGACAGAGCATCTTTTGCTCCTGGAATTTTCCCTTCAAGTCTAATTCTAGCCTTCTTCTTTGTTGCTATTCACAGATGCTTTGCCTACCACAGTCACCGCTGCTACACCAATAGATAAATAATCCTCTCAACCATCCCTGGGGCATCACTCTCTGCCTCCGGATAAACTTTGGATTTGAAAATGATAGGATGGGGCTCAAGGTGGGCCCCTCCCTTGTCTATCCATGTCCCTGTGGTTTGAGTAGGGAGGAAGGTAGAGTCTCTGCAGACCAAGTTCTGGGTCTGATGTGGGAGAAAGGAAGGAGCTGATGACCTGTCTCCAGTGGGATATGGTTCCAGGCATTCAGGAAAGATCCTCCCTTTGGTGCTCAGGAAAAGCCTAGGAAGGCTTAATTGTGCTAGTATGATCAAATCCGTAGGCTATGGGCTGCAGGCCTGGGATGAGTGAGTAGAAGTGCCAATATCTCCACTTGTCTGGCCAAGGTACTGCCATTCTCGGCACTTTGCCAGATCCCGAAAAGATCATGCAGGTCTCACCAAGATCTTGAACATGAGGAGGCCAAGGCTTTTTACCTGTAGTTGTAGATCACCTGTAGTTGTAGATGTCTGGAGTCAGGAGCGGGGTGGACATTCCTGTCACTTCCACTGGGGTCATGGGTACATCCCCATAACTTGGGTATCCTTAGACTTGGGCAGAATAAGATGTCACTGATTCTTTCACTGTGCTGAAGATTAGCCTCTGACTGTATTCAAAGGTGGACAGCCTGCCCGGGTGACTTTGGCTATTATTAAGTCCCTTGAATGCAGAACATGATACAGATCCTTGGCCTCTAGACAGGGATGAAGACTTCTCATGTCTCCCTTAAGGATCTGATTCCGCATTGACCCTGAGGCTGCTGAATGGAAGTGTCCAGTGTTAGGGCCAGGTGGACGTCCTGTACCAAGGCTCCTGGGGTACTGTGTGTGATGACAGCTGAGACACCAATGATGCCAACTTGGTCTGCAGGCAGCTGGGCTGTGGCTGGGTCATGTCAGCCTCAGGAAATGCCCAGATTGGCCAGGCCTCAAGACCAATTGTCCTGGATCACCTGCCCTGCTCAGGGCATGAGTCCTTTCTGTGGAGCTGTCCCCACAATGGCTGGCTCTACCATGACTGTGGCCATAGTGAGGATGCTGGTGTCATCTACTCAGGTAGGTCTTCAAGCCTTGGGCCTTCCTCTCTTGGATGGGGTGCTGTCAGCAAGTGAGTCCTCATTACCTTCTGAAATTCTCACTCAAAGTTTTTCCTATGTTTTTTTTTTCCCCGAGGTCTTCTTAGCTCTCTACTGAGAATCAGTGTGAGTTTTGTCAAGCTGCCTATTGAGGTGGTCATTTAGGACATTGGGCCAAATTGAAATGACAGTCAAGTCTGTATCTACTTACTGAGGCACTGGGAGCAGGAGACCAAAGAAGGTGAGAGTAATGTGGATGCAACACAGACAGGGAGCCAGGGGAGAGATCATCTCATTGGGAAAAACTGAGAACAAAAGGTCACTCTTCAGAAATGAGGTCTTGAGTCCAGAACACAAGGCACATGGGCTAGGAGTACAGATATATGTATGTGCACGTCTGGCCCCTGTTTGGGGGGTGCTTGAGTTTTTTATCTCAACTCCGTCCAGAGACATGCAGTGCCTCTGCATTTACCAAAGCCTTTACCAAAGTCTGGTTGGAAAGGGCAGTACAACATGGGGCATACCAGGCAAAGTCTTGGAACTGCCTGGGGTGGGTCTGGAAGATTATACATTGGATCATGGCTGGAGCTGGCTTTCTAAGACCTGTTGACTCAGTGGGCTGCTTAAACTGCCAGGTAGAGGGTTGGTTTTGGGCCAAGTTGGTCACCACTTTCAGATAGAGCTAATCACCTTGACATTGGAAATAGTGGACAGGGTGTTCCTGGACCCCCCAGAAGAGACATCTTTGTGGGGGTGTGAATGGCAACACCTCTCCCTCTATAATGTGGGAGAAAGATGGACTAAGTGTCTGACTGCTCAGTGCCTTCTACATTGGCTCCCTTTTTGCCCCCTTTGTGTTGTGAGTCTGATCTGACCTCTTTCTTACATCAGCCTGGCCTCTGTCTCCATCCCCAGGTGAGTCCACAATGTCCATGCATTCTTACTTGGGATGTCAGTACTTTCTCTCCCCTTAGTCCTTCCCTCACTCTACAGAACTCTGCTTCCTATCTGTGCAGACTCTATAGAGAATATTATTCCCACCCCCAACTCTGCAACTGGGAACTCAACAAGGAACTTCTCAACTAGATATTTGGATCCAGAACTGCCTTTATCATCAGTTTACCCAATTTTCATCAGTGTTTGATATTGTCCCAATGCATTATTCTTATAGTTTCAGAAAAGTGGCTACCCATTTCATGAACTTTGGCTCTTTGATATTCAAGGCTGCCATGCCCTTTCTGAAAATTGATATTTGTACCCTTCAATCTTCTTTTGAAGGCAATTGTCATCCAGGCCAGATATTTCTGTCCCTCACTCCTTTAAACGCCCCAGATTCTGCAGATCTGGGCCATATCTGCATCTAGAGGAGGCAGAGGCCACGCTCATGGGGAAGAGATGAATAATAAATGTTTCTAGTGTTTCCACTTCCCGGTAAACTTGATTCTTCCCTGGGCATCTCCCTGGCCCCCTAACATTATGCTACAAGTGCCAGAGTATGGGCAATGGTGTCACATGTGCTAGTCAGTCCATTGGGTCAGGGTATGAGGGGAGGATCAAAGACTTTTTAACTAAGAAGTCATTCCTGTTTTAGAGGAGTAGAGGAATCCATGTGGTCTCCTGCAGGACTTTAGTCCATGGGTGAGCTCACTGGGCAGGAGACTTAGGCAGACACATGAGGAACAAGTGGCAGAATCCAGAAGGTGAATTATTGTCATGTTCTTTGTGTCATCCTAACAAAAAGACACTAGAGAAAGTTAACCATAAATATGCTGACTTTACAGGGGAATAGCAATAAGGATTATAATCTGGAATGCACAAAATGGCACGTCACCAGTACATCCTATAAGGGAGTGGTGAGGGAGGTTTTATTAGCAAAAAGAGATTTACATCATCTGCTTAAAGACAAGTTCATTGTTTCCAGTGGTTCAAAGCCAAAGTCGTAAGTTCACTAGTAAAAATTCTTATAGTGAGTAAGTGTTCTTACCTGAATTTTTGCATCCTAAGGAATCTCTAGAAATAAACCTTTCCAAAGCAGAAGAATAAGGGACAAGAAAGGGCTTTTAGGAAGTCCCTGGAAACAGTTCTTTCCTCAGACACTTAAGCATGAGCCTCTCCTCCTTCAGGCCTTCTTGACCCTATTTGTCTAGGTCTGAAAAAGTGATTTCATCCTAGTATCTGCAACTTTCATGCCTGCCAGGTCCAAAGAACCTTTTTTCCCTGGGCTCTACCCTTCAAGTTCAATTCTAGCTTTACTTTATGTTGCATTTACTGAAACATGGCCCATCATAACCTCAACAGTACTAACAACAGGTAAATAACACTTACCCATCCCTAGGGCCTCTTCTCTCCCTCTAAATAAACTTTGGATTTAAAAATGATTAGATGGGGCTCAAAATGAGCCTTGTCTATATCCTTGTGGGTTGGGTGGGAGGAAGGTAAAGCTTCTGCAGACCGAGTCATGGATCTGATGTGGGCTGAGGGACGGATCTGGTGGCCTGTCTCTAGTGAGATCCTACTCCAGGTGCTCAGGAAAAGGCCTGGAGGGCTAACTAATCCTATTGGAACCTCATTTCTGGGTCCCAGGCCATGAGCCAATGGCCTGGGAAGATCAGGTGAATGTGCCTGTCCCTAAACACGTCTAGCCAAGGTCTTCCAATCTCTGGCACTTTGACAAAATACAGAGAGGACCATAAGGATGCTACCAAGATCCTGAATTTGGGGAACTCAGAACTTTCCATCTGTATTGTGGAACTCCAATATTTGTGTGCACACAGTGGGGAGTGGGCCATAAATTCCTGTTACTTTCTCTGAGACTACAGGTATTCCTTCATAATTTGAACAACCTTGGGCCTGGAAGAATCTGGAGTCACTGCCTCTTTCACTGTGACAAAGATGAACCTCTGACCATATGCAAAGGTGACAGCCTGCTCAGGTGACCTGGCTACTATTAAGTTCCCTGAGTGGGGACCATGATTTAGATCCTTGACCTCATGGGTCAAGGTGATGGTTGGGGTTGGAAGAAGGGTTCTTGTGTCCTCTTTAGGAACCGATTCTGGCTTGGCCCTAAGGCTAGTGAATGAAGGCAATTGGTGTCAGGGCCGAGTGGAAGTCTTGTACCGAGGCTCCTGGGGCATCGTGTGTGATGACAGCTGGGGCACCAACAATGCAAACGTGGTCTGCAGACAGCTGGGCTGTGGCTGGACCACGCTGGCCCCGGGAAATGCCCAGTTTGGCCAGGGCTCAGGACTGATTGTCTTGGATGATGTGTGCTGCTCAGGACATGAGTCCGACCTGTGGAGCTGTCCCCACAATGGCTGGCTCTCCCATAACTGTGACCACAGTGAGGATACTGGTGTCATCTGCTCAGATGGGTTTTCAAGACCATGGGCTTCCTTCTCTTGGGTAGAGATTGCTCAGGAGAAGACTCTCATCATAGCATGCTGAATCCTTCAATGAAAGCTTTTTCTATATTCGCAGTATCCTTGAAGTCTCTTTATCTCTCTACTGAGAATCAGTTTGAGTTTTGTCACGCTGCCTGTTGAGGTGGTCAGTTAGGACAATGGGCCCAAGTGAAATGACAATCAAGACTGTATCTACTTACTGAGGGAGCAGATGGCCAAAGAGGGAATTGCTGGTCCCCCAGGATTCTATCTTTGCCCTCCTGAATGGTCCTGGGTGAGGTTGAAGTAGATGCATGCAGATGCGGGTGGTAAGACAGTTGTCGACACACTGGCATGAGCCCTTCAGAAGGGGTTCGGTTTAGAAGTGGGGTTATCAGCTGAAGCCCCAACTTGGAGACTTCCTAATTGGTGGCACATGGCTAAGAGTATAGATTTCTTTATGTGTATGTCTGGCTGTGTTTTAAGTCACCTGAGTCCTTGAACTCTACTCCCTTTGGAATGCATTGCCTGTGGTTCAAGTCTGGTTGGGAAGCACACCTCACCACCCTCCAACCATGAAGCACGCCAGTGCCAGCCTTGTGTTTTCGTGTGGCAGGGCTGGAGGATCACACATAGGACTTTTGGCTAGGACTGGCCTCGTCAGACCTGTTGACTCAATGGGTTGTTCAAAACTTTTTATATAGATAGTTGGTTTTGGGTTCACTTGGTCACCACACTCAGAGTTGATCACCTTGAAGTTGGAAATAGTAGGCAGTGTGTGCATGGACACAGAAGAAGCAGGTTTGCGGGAGAATGGAAGGCAGCACCCCTTTCTCCATGACGGGAAAGGCCAGCCTCAGTGCCTGACCAACTTTGTCTTCATTTCAAAACTACCACGCGGTGAGTCTAATGTGACCTTCTCTTTCTCACAGCTGTCGGACCAAATTCTCCACTCCCAAGTGAGTCCCCACTGTCCATGTGCTTACTTGAAATGTCAGTTCTCTTTCTTCCCTTCCGACTTCTTCCCCACCACACAGAACCCTACGTATTCTGTTTGCAGACTCTGGAGCACCTTATCCCCCCCCGCCGCCACACTCTGCAACTGAGCCTCCCAGCAAGGAGCTTCTCAACCAGACATCAGGATCTGAAAGGATTCTGCTTTGTTGACCATCACCTAGTTTTCATCAGAGTTTGATTCTGTCCAGGGGATATCTCTTTTGGGCTCTGAAAAGTGGCCACAATTTCAATGAGCCTTGGCCATTTTGTATTCAGGGCTACCATGGCATTTCCTGAGAATTGAGGTCAATACCCTCTGATATTCTGTGAAAGACAATGTCAGTGTGAGTCTGATCTCCATTTCTCCCAGAATCACCCCCAGATTCTGCAGGCTACACCTGCATCCAGGAGAGGCAGAGGCTGTACTTGGAAGACTGAGCAGGATCATAAACACTTCTAGTGCTTCCACTTCCCAGGAAACTTGATTCTCTCCTGGGTGGTCCCTGGTCTTGTATCATTTTCTCTGTAGGTATTAGAGTGTGGACCATGGTGTCACGTGAGCCTGTCATTTCATAGGTGGGGAGGGTCCCAGGATTTCCAACTGAGAAGAGGACATCCTTATCTTAGAGTGATGGAGAGACCAGTGTGGTCTCCATCTGGGCCTCAGTCCATGGGTGAGCTCACTGGGATTTGGGCAGTCATGTAAGGAGCAAGCAGCAGAATCCAGGAGGGAAGTTATTGTCATGAGGTGTGCTGGGGTCAGATCATCTTTTGCTCTTGGCATTTTCCCTTCAAGTCTAATTCTAGCCTATCTCTTCATAGATATTTACAGACACTGTGTCTACCATGACCATACTTGAAACATCAATAGGTAAGTAATCCTCTCAGCCCTCCTTTGGGTTCACTCTTTTGTTTTTATCTTTTTTTTAATTGGGGCTTCAGTCTGTCACCTGGCTAGAGTTTAGTAGCGTGATCACAGCTCAGTGCAGTCTCCACCTGCTGAGCTCATACAGTCGTTCTGCAACAGATTCCACAGTCTCTGGGAGCACAGACACACACCATCATGCCTGACTAGTTTTTAAAATTTTCTTTAGAAACGTGATCTCACTATGTTTGCCAGGCCAGTCTAAAACTCCTGGACTCAAGCCATCCTATCACCTAATCCTCCCAAAGTGCTGGGAATATAGGTGTGAATCACCATGCCCAAGGAAGGGGTTCACACTATGCCTCTGAATAAACTTTGCGTTTCACAATGAAAAGATGGGGCCCTTACCTTTTTCTATGTCCCCATGGGGTGAGTGGGAAGGAAGGTGGAGTCTCTGCAGACCAAGTCTTGGGTCTTCTGTGGGATTGAGGAGGAAGCTGGTGACCTGCGGGCTCCAGGAACCACCTAAATCCGTGAACAGTTTGTAATCCTTTTGGGACCTGTTTCCTGGTGCTCAGTCCATGGGCTGCAGGCCAAGTAAGAGTCCATGATTCAGGCCAGTGCCTCTAGTTTTTGGCCTAGATTCTGCCATTCCTGGCACTTTGCCAGAGTCCAGAAGTGACCACACGATCATGCAGGTCTCCCCAAGCACCTAAACATGAGGAGGTCAAAGCTTTCCTTCTGTAACTGTGGAGCTTTATCTTGCCTGTGCCCAGAGTGGGGAGTGAGTGTGGTGCCCATTCTCATCACCTCCACTGGGTTATGGGTTCATCCCATGACATGTGTATCCCTAGACCTGGGTGGAATAGTGCATCACTGCTACTTTTGCTGTGACCAATATGGACCTCTGACCATATGCAAAGGGGACAGCCTGCTCAGGTGACCTGATTACTGTTAAGTTCTCTGAGTGGGGATTGTGATTTGGATCCCTGACCTCAAGATGGGGATGGATGCAGGGTTCTTGTATCTTCCTTAGGAACTGATTCTGGATTGGCGCTGAGCCTGATGAATGGAGGCGATTAGTTTCAGGGCCGAGTGAAAGTCTTGTACCAAGGCTCCTGGGGCACTGTGTGTGATGACAGCTGGAACACCAATGATGCAAATGTGGTCTTCAGACAGCTGGGCTATGGTTGGGTCATGTCAGCCCCAGGAAATACCCGGTTCGGCCAGGGCTCAGGACCAATTGTCTTGGATGATGTGCGGGGCTCGGGACATGAGTTCTACCTGTGGAGCTGTCCCCAGAATGGCTGGCTCTCCCATAACTGCGGCCACAGTGAGGATGCTGGTGTCATCTGCTCAGGTGGGTTTCCAAGACCTTGGGCTTCCTTCTGTTGGGTAGAGATTGCTCAGCAGAAGGCTCCTCACTGAATGCTGATTTCTTCACTGAAAGGTTTTTCTATATTCCCAGTATCCTTGATGTCTCTTTATCTCTCCACTGAGAATCAGTGTGAGTTTTGTCATGCTGCCTCTTGAGGTGTTCAGTTAGGACAAAGGGATCAACCAAAATGACAATCAGACCTGTATTTGCTTACTGAGGGACTTAGCAGAAGGCCAAAGATCTAATTGCTGTTGCCTCAGATTTCTGTCTTTCCCCTACTG
>NW_007231329.1:2453-4623 GCF_000164805.1 Carlito syrichta | reverse complement strand
ATGTTGGGCTGGGACTGGCCTCTTCAGACCTGCTGACTCAATGGGCTGCTAAAGCTTTCAGATGGATGGTTGATTTGGGGTCCACTTGGTCACCAAATTCAGAAAGTTAATCACCTTGCAGTTGGAAATAGTTGGTAGTATATGCCTAAACCCCTCAGAAGGAGCACGTTTGTGGGAGAATGGAGGGCATGATGGAAAAGAAGGCCGGCCTGAGTGCCTAACCTGCTCAGTACCTTCCAGCTTTCTCTTCATTTAGCGCATACTATGTGGTGAATCTGATGTGACCTTTTCTTTCTCACAGCTGTCGAGCAAAATTCTCCACTCCCAGGTGAATCCCACTGTCCATGTGCTTACTTGAGATGTCAGTTCTCTTTCTCCCCTTGAGAATTCTCCCCCCACCACACAGAACCCTACGTATTCTGTTTGCGGATTCTCTGGAGCACCTTATCCCCTCATCCCATCCCCCTGTAACTGAGACTCCCAGCAAGGAGCATCTCAACTAGACATCAGGATGTGAAAGGCTTCTGCTTTCTTGTCAATCTCCATGTTTTTATCTAGTTTGATTCTGTCCCAGTGGATAACTCTTCAGGTTCTGAAATGTGGTCACAAGTTCAATGAGCGCTGGCCTTTTTATATTCAGGGCTGCCATGACCTTTCCTGAGAATGAGGTCGATACTCTCTGACCTTCTGTGAAAGGCAATGTCATTGCAGATCAGTTCTCCATTCTTCCCGGAATCACCCCCAGATTCTGCAGTTTACACCTGCATCCAGGAGAGGCAGAGGCTGTGCTTGGGAGACAGAGGAGGATCATAAACACTTCTAGTACTTCCACTTCCCAGGAAACTCAATTCTTTCCTGGGAGGCCCTGGTTCCATAACATTTTCTCTGTAGGTGTCAGAGTGTAGGCCATGGTGGCAGGTATGCCCATTATTCCATGAGTGGGAAGGGCCCGAGAATTTCAAACTGAGAAAAGGGTATCCTTGTCTTAGAAAGATGGAGAGTCCAGTGTGGTCTCCATCTGGGCCTCAACCCATGGGATAGCTCGCTGGGAGTTTGGCATTCACTTAAGGAGTAAGGATCAGAATCTAGTTGGGGAGGTATTGTCATGTGGTGTGCTGGGGTCAGAGCGTCTTTTGTTCTTGGCATTTTCCCCTTCAAGTCTAATTCTAGTCTTTCTCTTCATTTCTATTTATAGACACTGTGCCTACCACAGCCATGCCCGAAACACCAATAGGTAAGTAACCCTCTCAGCCATCCTTAGGGTTCACTCTTTAGTTTTTTTCTTTTTTTTAATCAGGGCCTTGCTCTGTTCACCCAGGCTGAAGTACAGTAGCATGATCACAGCTCACTGCCTTCTCCAACTCCTGTGCTCAGACAGTCCTTTTGCCACAGACTTCACAGTCCCTGGAGCACCACCATGCCTGGCCTATATTTTTTAAAAAATTTCTTTAGAGACGCAGTCTTGCTACATTTCCTAGGCCAGTCTCAAACTTCTGAACCATCCTCTCACCCCATCCTCACAAAGTGCTGGAAACATAGGTGTGAGCCACCATGCCCGGCCAAGGGGTTCACCCTTTGCCTCTGAATAAACTTTGGATTTCACAATGAAAAGATGGTGTTTAAGGTGAGCCCCTCCCTTTTTCTATGTCCTTGTTGTTTGAGTAGGAAGGAAGGTGGAGTCTTTGCAGACCTAGTCTTGGGTCTTAGGTGGCATGGAGGAAGAAGTGGTTGATCTGTGCGCTCCTGGAAATGCCCAAATCTGTGAGTAGTTTGTCATGCTATTGGTACCTGGTTTTTGGCCCTCAGGCCATGGGTTGCAGACCAAGGAAGAGTACATGATTCAGGCCAGCACCTCTGGCTGTTTAGCCTAGGTCCTGTCATTCCTGGCACTTTGCCAGAATCCAGACATGACCAGTTGACCGTGCAGTTCTCTCCATGCTCCTGAAAATGAGGTCAGAGCTTTCCATCTGTAGCTATGGAGATTTATCTTGCGTGTGCCCAGAGTGGGGAGTGTGGTGTCCATTCCCATCACCTCCACTGGGTCATGTGTTCATCACCATGACTTGAGTATCTCTAGACCTGGGTGGAATAGGGCATCACTGCTGCTTTAACTGTGACCAAGGTGGACCTCTGACCATATGCAAAGGTGACAGCCTGCTCACGTGACCTG
>NW_007231329.1:0-2172 GCF_000164805.1 Carlito syrichta | reverse complement strand
GGAGAAGGCTCCTCGTTGCATTCTGATTTCTTTACTGAAAGTGTTTTATATATTCCCAGTATCCCTGAGGTCTTCTCAGCTCTCTACTGAGAATCAGTGTGAGTTTTGTCAAGTTGCCTATTGAGGTGGTCATTTAGGACAATGGGCCCAAGTGAAATGACAGTCAAGCCTGTATCTGTTTACTGAGGCACTGGGAACAGGAGGCCTAAGAGGAAATTGCTGGCCCCCCAGGGTTCTATCTTTCCCCTGCTGGGTCCTGGGTGAGGTTGAGGTAGATGCATGCACATGGGGGTTATCGTCTCACTGGTGTGAACCCTTCAAAAAGAGTTCTGTTTGAGAGTGGGGTTATCAGCTGAAGTCCCAAAATGGAGGCTTCCTATTTGTGGTGCATGGCTAAGAGTATAGATTTTTTATGTGTATGTCTGGCCGTGTTTTGAGGTACCTGAGTCCTTGAGCTCAACTCCCTTGGAGTGCATTGCCTGTGGCTCAAGTATTGTTGGGAAGCATACCTCCCCACAGTCCAACCATGAAGCCTGCCAGTGCAAGCCTTGTAGTTTCCTGTGGCAGGGCTGGAGGATCACACAGAGGATTTTGGCCGGGACTGGCCTCTTCAGATCTGACGACTCAATGGGCTGCTCAAACGTTCAGATAGATGGTTGATTTGGGGTCCACTTGGTCACCACACTCAGACAGAGTGATCACCTTTAAGTTGGAAATAGTTGATAGTATGTGCCTGAACCCCTTTGCATGTTTGTGGGAGGTTGGAGGGCAGTAGCCCTTTCTCCATGATGGGAAAGAAGGCCGACCTGAGTGCCTGACCTGCTCAGTGCCTTCCAGTTTTGTCTTCGTTTCGCACCTACCGTGCAGTGAGTCTGATGTGACCTTCTCTTTCTCACGGTTGTCGGATGAAATTCTCCACTCCCAGGTGAGTCCCCACTGTCCGTGTGCTTACTTGAGATGTCAGTTCTCTCTCACCTCACACGAATTCTTCCCCCACCACATAGAACCCTATGCATTCTGTTTGCAAATACTCTGAAGCACATTATCTCCCCACCCCACACTCTGTAATTCAGACTCTCTGCAAGGAGCTTCTCAACCAAATATCAGGATGTGAAATGCTTCTGCTTTCTCGTCAATCTCGTAGTTTTTATTGTAGTTTGATTCTGTCCCTGTGGATAACTCTTTTGGGTTCTGAAAAGTGGTCACAAGTTCAATGAACACTGGTCCTTTTATATTTAGGGCTGCCATGACCCTTCCTGAGAATGAGGTCAATATCCTCTGACCTTCTGTGAAAGGCAATGTCATTGCAGGTCAGTTCTCCATTCTTCCTGGAATTGCCCCCAGATTCTGCAGGCTACACCTGCATTCAGGAGAGGCAGAGGCTGTGCTTGGGAGACAGAGCAGGATCATAAATATTTCTAGTACTTCCACTTCCTAGGAAACCTGATTCTCTCTCGGGTGGTCCCTGGTCCCATACCATTTTCTCTGTAGGTATCAGAGTGTGGACAATGGTGTCAGGTGTGCTTGTCATTCCATGGGTTGGGAGGGTCCAAGGATTTCCAACTGAGAAGAGAACATCCTTGTCTTAGAGAGATGGAAAGATCTATGTGGTGTCCATCTGGGCCTCAGTCTGTGGGTGAGCTCTCTGGGAGTTGGACAGTCACGTAAGGAGCAAGCAGTAGAATCCAGGAGGGAAATTATTGTCATGTGTTGTGCTGGGGTCAGATCATCTTTTGCTCTTGGCATTTTACCTTCAAGTCTAATTTTAACCTATCTCTTTATTGCTATTTATAGACACTGTGCCTACCACAGCCATACCCAAAACACCAACAGGTAAGTAATCCTCTCAGCTGTCCTTAGCGTTCATTCTTTAGTTTTTTCTTTTTTTGATTGGGGACTTGCTCTGTTGCCCAAGCTGGAGTACAGTGGCATGATCATGGTTCACTACATTCTCCATCTCCTCAGATAGTCCTTCTTCCTCAGACTCCACAGTCTCTGGAAGCACGGGCATGCACCACCATGCCTGGCTAGTTTTTAAAAATTTTCTTTAGAAGCACGGTCTTGCTATGTTTCCCAGGTCAGTCTCAAACTCCTGAGCCATCCTCTTACCTCATCCTCCCAAAGTGCTGGGAATATAGGTGTGAGCCACCATGCCTGGCCAAGAGGTACACT
>NW_007231328.1:63223-64909 GCF_000164805.1 Carlito syrichta | reverse complement strand
TCAAGCAACTGACTTAACTCGTTAGCTAACTAGCTAGCTTAGCTGAATCATCCAACTGACTTAACTCGTTAGCTATCTAGCTAGCTAACATACTCAGCCAGCTGACTCAACCCATTTGCTAACTAGCTAGCTAGCTGACTCAACCAGCTGACTTAACCAGTTAGTTAACTAGTTAACTACCTGACTCCATCTGCTGACATAATCCATTACCTAACTAGCTAGCTAGATGTCTTAACCAGTTGACTTAATTAGAAAGCTGGGTTAACTAGCTGAATTATGTAGGTGATTTAACTACTTAGGTAGCTGACAACTGGCCAACTTAACTACTTAGCTACTTGACTTAACAACCTGAAATTAATAGTTAGCTAACACTTTAACTAGCTGAATTACTAGCCGATTTAACAAATTAGCTAACTAGTTAGTTTACAGACTTAAGTACTGACTTAAATAGTTGGCTAACTAGTGAGCTAGGTGACTTAGCTAGCTAGCTGTTTAGCTAGCTGCATTAGCTAGTTGACCTAACTAGTTGGCTATCGAGATAGCTAGCTGACCTCACGAGTTGGTTAATGAGTTAGCTACCTCTTTCAACTAGTTGGTAAATGTGTTATCTAGCTGAATTAACTAGTTGTTTAACGAGTTTGCTAGGTGACAACTTGTTGGCTTATGAGTTGGCCCACTAGGCAGCCTAACAGGGATGGATGGCTGGTGTGCTGAAGTAACTAGCCAGCCGATTAGTAGGTCAACTAGTTAGCTGGCCTTACTTGTCTGCGACTAGTCAACTGACCTAACATGTTGGCTCACAAGTTAGCCGACTAGTAGGCCGATTGGTTAGCTGAATTTACTTGTTAGCAGGCTAGGGGGCTGACTGGTTAGCTGACTTAACTAGTTGACCAGAAAGTGAGCTGAGAGGTAAGCTGACTTTGCTAATTGTCCGGTGAGTGAGCCGATAGCTCAGCTGACTTATCTAGTCGGCCGGTGAGTGAGCTGACTAATCAGCTGACTTAACTAGTCGGCCAGAGAGTGAGCTGACTGGTCAGCTGACTTTAGTCAGCTGGCAAGTGAGCTGATTGGTCAGAAGACTTAACTAGTAGGCCAGCAAATGAGCTGACCTGTGAGCCAACCTAACTAGTAGGCTGGCGAGTGATGGGATGGGTGAACTGCCTTAACTAGTCAGGTGGCAAACAAACCGACTGCTGAGCTGACTTAACAAATTGGCTGGCGAGCAAGTTGACTAGCTAGCTAACCTGTTGGCATGTGAGTGAGCCAACAAGTTAGTTGACCTGTTGGCTGGTGATTGAGCCGACTAGTTTGCTGACCAGTTGGCAGGCGAGGGAGCCGACTAGTAAGCTGACCTGATGGAAAGTAAGCAAGCCCCCTAGTTAGATGACCAGCTAGCTGAGTTGATAGCTGACTATTAAGTGGAATAACTAGCTGATGTGCCAGTGGACTTAGCTAGTTAGCTGACAAGCTAGCTGGCTATCTAGCTGACATAACTAGACAACAAGCAAGCTATCTAGCTGTCTAGCTAGCTGACTTAACTACCTAGCTTCCTGGCTAGTCAGCTGGCTAGCAGACTTACCTATCTAGTTGACCAGCTAGCTAGCTGACTAGCAATCATATAGCTAACTGACTTAACTAGCTAGCTGAATAGTTAGCAGAATTGCTAGCTGACTTAATTAGCTAGCT
>NW_007231328.1:50372-62883 GCF_000164805.1 Carlito syrichta | reverse complement strand
CCAACTGACTTAACCAGCTTACTTAACCAGGTAGCCAGCTGGCTAGTCAGCTGACTAAACGAGCAAGTGACCTGGGTAGCCAGTTGGCTAGCCACTTGAATTAATTAGCTGACTTAACCAGCTAGCCAGCTGGTTAACCAACAGACTCAACTAACTGACTTAACTAGTTAGCCAATTGTCTTGCCAGCAGACATAACTAGTTGACAACACTAGCTAGCCTGGTGGCTAGCCAGCTGACTTAACTAGCTAGCTACCTATCTAGCCAGCTAGGAAGTCAACTGAATTAACTAGTTGACTTAAATAGCTATCCAGCTGGCTAGGCAACTGATTAATTCGTTCATTACCTAGCTAGCATGCTGGCAAGCCAGCTGACTTAACTAGCTGACTTAAATAGCTAGCAAGCTGGCTGGACTGCTGACATAACTAGCTAGCTACCTAACTAGCCAGGTGTCTAGCCACTTGACTTAACCAGGTTACTTAACTATCTAGTCAGCTGGATATTTAGGTGGCTAGCTGACTTAATGATCTAGCTATGTGATGAACTAGTTGATGTAACTAGTTAGCTGGCTAGCTAGCTGACTAGCTAGCTTACTAGCTAGCCCCCTCCTGACTAGCTAACCATCTACCAAACCAGCCTGATAATGAGCTGTCTTAAATTGCCAGTCATGTAGCTAGCCAACTGGCTAACCAGCTGACTTAACTAGCTGACATAACTAGAGAGCCATCCGGCTAGCCAGCTGGCTTAAGTAGATATCCACCTAGCTAGCCATCCAGCCTGCCAGCTAACTTAACTCAATGACTTAGCTAGCTATCTACCAAGCTGAGCAGTTGGTTAGCCACTCTATATAACTAGCTGACTTAACCTGTGAGCCCGCTGGCTGGCCAGCTCACTTAACTAGCTGACTTAAATAGTTAGCCAGCTGGCTAGCCAGCTGACTTAACTAGGTGACATCACTAGCTAGACAGGTGGCTAGCCAGCTGACTTAACTAGCTAGATACATACATATCCCACTGGCTTGCCTGCTGACTTACCCAGCTAACTACCTAGCTTCTTAGCTAACCAGTTGGCTATTGAGCTGAGTTAACTTGGTGACTGAGCTAGATAGTCAGCTGGCAAGCCTGCTGACTTAACTAGCTAGCTACCCTAGCTAGGCAGGTGACTAGCCAGCTGACTTAACTAGCTGACTTAACTAACTAGCTACATAGAAAACCAGCTGATTTTACTGGCTGAAATAACTTGCTAGCTTCCTAGCTTGCTATCTAGCAAGCAAACTGACTGAACTAGCTGACTTAACTGGCTGGCTACCTAGCTAGCCAGTTGACTTTACTAGCGGAAATAATTAGCCAGATAGTTGTCTAGGCATCTGAATTAACTAGCCTTTTAGCTAGCAATCGAGCTGGGTAGCAAACTGACTTAATGAGGTGACTTAACTAGATAGTCAGCTGGTTATCCAGCTGACGTAAGTAGTTGATTAACGAGCTAGGCACCTGGACAGCCAGGTGACTAAACTAGCTGGAATTACTAGTTATCCAGCTGGCTAGCCAACTGACTTAACTAACTCTCTACCTCTCTAGCCATCTGGATAGCCAGCTTTCTTAACAAGCTGACTTAATTAGCTAGCCAGCCATCTAGCCAACTGACTTAACTAGGACATTAGCTAGCCACCTGGCTAGGCAACTGACTTAACTAGCTGTTTTAACAAGCTGACCTGATTTCTAGTCAGTTGAATTACTAGTTGCTACATAGCTAGCAAGTTGGCTATCTAGCTGAATTAACTAGGTGACATATGTTGCCAGCAAGCTGTTTAGCAAGCTGATATAACTGGCAAGCCACCTACATAGCCAGATGGCTAGTCAACTGTCTTAACTACCTGACATAACTAAATAGTTTGATGGGTAGCCAGCTGACTTAACTAGTTACCTACCTACATAATCCACTGGCTTGCTAGCTGAATTAACTACCTACATACCTAGCTAACCTGCTGGCCAGTGAACTGACTTAACTAGGTTAATTAACTAGCTAGCCAGCTGGCTAGCCAGCTGCCTTAACTAGATAATTACCATGCTAGGCATGTGGCTAGTCAGCTGAATTAAGTAAATAACTTAACTACCTAGCCAGCTGCCTTATCTAGCTGACTTAACTAGCTAGCTACCTAGCTAACCAGCTGACTGAACTAGCTGACTTAACTATCTAGCTACCTATCAAGAAAGCTGACTGTCAAGATGAAATAACTAGTTAACTTAACCACCTAGCCAGCTGGCTGGCCCGCTGATTAACTAGCTAGCAGGTTGGCTGGCCAGTTAAATTAGCTAGCTGTCTTAACCAGCTAGATAACTGACTAGCCAGCTGACTTAACTAGCTAGCTAACTAGCTAGCTAGCTGGAAAGCCAACTGAATTAACTAACTGACTTAACTAGCTATCCCACTTGTTAGCTAGTTGACTTAACTAGCTTGCTACCTAGCTAGCCATTTGTCTACCCAGCTAACTTAACTACTTGACTTAACTTGCTAGCCAGCTCGCTAGCAAACTGACTCAACTAGATTATTAACTAGTTAGCCAGATTGCTAGCCAGTGGCTTAACTAGCTCTCTACCTAGTTATCTAGCTGCAAAGATAGTTGAATTAACTAGCTGACTTATTTAGCTAGTCAACTGGCTAGTCAACTGAGTTAACTATCTCGCTACCTAGTTAGTCTACTGTCAAGCCACCTGACATAACTAGCTGACTTACATAGTTGGCCTGAATGTTATTCTGCTGAATTAACTAGCTTGCTATATAGCTAGCCAGCTGACTTAACTAGGTGACAACTATCTAGCCATCGGTCTAGACTGCTGACTTAACTATCAAGCTACCTAGCTAGCCAGCTGTCAAGCCAGCTGACTTAACTAGCTAGCTGCCTACGTAGCCTGCTGGTTTGCCAGCTGACTTTGAAACCTAGCTACCTAGCTAACCAGCTGGCTACCAAGCTGATATAACCGCCCTGCTTCCTAGCTACCCAGCTGGATAGCCAGCTGACTTAACTAGCTAGCTACCTACGTAGCCTGCTGGTTTGCCATCTGACTTTGCTACCTAGCTACCTAGCTAACCAGCTGGCTCCTGAGCTGACTTAACTAGGTTGTTTAACTAGCTAGCTAACTGGCTAGCCAGATGACTTAACTAGCTAGCTATGTAGCTATGCTGCTGGCTAGCCAGCAGAAAACTTGCTGACAACAATCTGGCAAGCTGACTTAACTAGCTGACTTAACCAGCTAGCTACCTAGCTACTCAGCTGGCATAGCTAGCTGTCTTAAGTAACTAGCTACCTAGCTAGCTATCTAGTTAGCCAGCTGACTTATCTAGCTGATTTAACTTGCTAGCTACCTGGCATGACTAGCTGACTTATATATCTAGCTTCCTATCTAGCCAGCAGACTTAACTAGCTGAAATAACTAGCTAGCCAAATGAATAGCCATCGGAATTAACTAATTTTTTAACTAACTAGCCAGCTGGATAGCCAGCTGACTTATCAAACTGACTTAACTAGCTAGCCAGCTGGTTGTCAGTCAACTTAACTAGCTGACATAACCAGCAAGTCACCTGGCTAGACAGCTGCCTTAAATAGCTGGCTCCCTATCTAGCCACCGGGCTAGCCTGCTTACTTACCTAGCTGACTATAGCTAGCAAGCTGGCTAGCCAGCTCACTTAACTATCTAGCTACCCACCTAGCCAGCAGGCAAGCTTGCTGACTTAATTATCTGACTTGAACATCTAGCCTGCTGCCTAGCAAGCTGACTTATCTACCAAGCTACCTACCTAGCCAGCTAGCTAGACATCTGACTAAGCTAGATGACTTAACCAGTTACCCGGTTGGCTACACAGCTGATTACCTCACTGACATCACTAGCTAGCCTGGTAGCTATCTAGCTGACTTAACTAGCTAGCTACCTACATTGCCAGTTGGCTTGCCTGCTCTCTTAACTAGCTGAATTAACCAGCTAGCCAGCTGGCTAGCCAACTGACTTTACTGGCTCACTACCTAGCTGGCCAGCTTGCTAGCCAGCTGACTTAACTAGCTGTCTTAAGAAGCTAACTACCTAGCTACCAGCTGACTTAAAACGTTAGCTAACTAGCTAGCTAACTAGCAAACCAGCTGACTTAAGTAATTAGCTGACTACCTACTACCTAACTAACAAGCTGATTAAATAGTTAGCTGCCTAGCTAGCTAGCTGACTTAACCAGATGGCTACATAGCTAGATTACTCATTATCTAACATTCTAGCTAGCTGACTTAATCATCTGACTTAATTCATTAGCTAGTGAGTTACTAGCTGACACAACCAGCTGACTTAACTCGTTAGCTAACTAGCTAGCTAACTGTCTAATCCAGCTGACTTAACTGGTGAGCTAACTAGCTAGATAACCTACTCAAACAGGTGACTCAACCCGTTTGCTAACTAGCTAGCCTGCTGTCTCAACCAGCTGACTTAACCCATTAGTTAACTAGCTAACTACATGACTCAAACTGCGGACTTAACCCATTAGCTAACTACCTAGCTAGCTGTCTTAACCAGCTGACTAAATTAAGTAGTTGACCTAACTAGCTGACTTAGCTAGCTGACGTAACTACTTATCTAGCTGACTTAACTAACTGACTTAATTAGTTAGCTAGCTGACAACTTCCTGAATTAAATAGTTATCTAACTATTTAGCTAGTTGCATAACTAGCTGACTTAACTAGTTAGCAAACTATTTAGGTAGCAGACTTAACTAGCTGACTTAAATAGTTAGCTAACTTGTGAGGTACCTGTCTTAGCTAGCTGACATAGCTAGCTAGCTAATTAGCTAGCTGACTTAGCTAGCTGACTTAACTGGTTGGCTAATGAGATAGCTACCTAACTTAACGAGTTGGCTAATGAGTTAGCTGTTTTAAGTATTTGGCATACGAGTTAACTAGCTGTCTTAATTAGTTGGATAATGAGTTAGCTAGGTGACTCAATTTATTGGCGGACAATGTGGACGACTACTTATCTGGTTTAACACGTTGGTTGATTACTCGGTTGACTTGTTAGCAGGCTTAACAAGTCTGCCGTCTAGTCAGTTGACTAATTCACTGAGTTAATTAGGTGACTGACGAATTGGCCCACAAGTTAGCTCGGTTAACTAGTTGGCTGCCTAGTTTGCTCACCTAAATAGTCGGCTGACTAGTTGGCCGACTATTTAGCTGACTTAACTAGTCAGCACACTGGTTAGGTGACTTAACTTGTCAGATGACCAGTTGGCTGACTAGTTGGCCGATTGGTTAGCTGACTTAAATAGTTGACTGGCTAGTCGGCTGACTGGTTAGCTTACTTAACTTTTCAGCTGGTGAGTGAGCCCACAGGTGAGCTGACTTAGTTAGTTGGCCGGCAAGTGAGCCGACTGGTCAGCAGACTTAACTATTTGGTCAACGAGTGAGCCGACTGGTCAGCTGACTTAACTAGTTAGCAAGAGAGAAAGCTGACTTGTCAGCTGACTTTAGTCAGATAACGAGTGAGCCGAATGGTCATAAGAGTTAACTAGTCAGCCTGCTAATGAGACAACCGGTGATCTGACTTGACTAGCTGGCCAGCAAGTGACATGACATGTGAGCTACCTTAACTAGTCGGCTGGCGAGTGAGCTGACTGGTGAGATTATTTAACTAGTCAGCTGATGAGCATGCTGACTAGTTAGCTGACCTGTTGGACTGCGAGTGAGCCAGCAATTTAGTTGACCTGTTGGCTGCCAAGCGAGCTGACTAGTTTGCTGAACAGTTTGCAGGCTAGTGAGACGACTATTTAGCTGAACTGATGGAAAGCGAGTGTGCCAACTAATTACCTGACAAGATAACTGAGTTGCTAGCCAACTAGGTAGCTAAGTAAAGACCTGATTTACTAGCTGATTTAACTAGCTACTGACTAGCTAGCTGGCTATCTAGCTAACATAACTAGCTAGCAAACAACCTACCTAACTCTCTAGCTTGCTGACATTAGAGCTGTCTGAATAATTAGCTGTGTTGCTAGCTGACTTAACTAGCTAGCTGGCTAGCTAGTTGACTTAATTAGCTGACTAGCTACTTTGCTGTATAGCTGGATAGCCAGCTGACTTAACGAGCTAATAAACTGGCTGTCTGCATGGCTAACCAGCTGGCTTAACTAGCTTGCTACCTGACTGGCTACCTGGCTAGGCTGCTGGCTAGCAAGCTAGTGGGCTGACGAGGTGGCTAACCAGCCAGCTTAAATAGCCACTCGGCTGGCTGGACATTCGGATAGCCAGCTGGATTAACTAGCCAGTCACCCTGCTTGTCAGTTGGCTAGTCAACTGGCTTAACTAGTGGGCCAACTACCTGACCAGACTGCTAACCAGCCAGCTTATCTTGCCAGCCACCTAGCTAGCCTGCTGTCTAACAAGTTTACTTATCTAGCTGACTTAAGCAGATAGCCATCCAGCTAGCTAGCTGGCTTAACTAGCTAGCCAACTAGCTAGCCAGCTGGCTAGCCAGCTCACTTAACTCACAGATTAACTGTCTAGCCAGTCAGCAGGCCAGCTGATTTAATTCCTAGTTACCTAGCGAGCCAATTGGCTAGCCAACTGACAACTACTTGACTTAAACTAGCCAGTTGGTTAGCCAGCTGATGTAAATAGCGAGCTACCTATGTAGTCAGTTGGGTAGCCACTTGAATTAACTAGCTGACTTAACCAGCTAGTCAGTTGGCTAGCCAGCTGACTCAACTAGCTGACATAACTAGATAGTCAGCTGCCTAGCCAGGTGACAACTAGCAGACATCACTAGCTAGACGGGGGCTAACCATCTGATTTAAATAGCTAGGTACCTACATATCTCGCTGGCTTGCCAGCTGACTTAAATACCTAGCTAACTAGCTAAAGAGCACACTTGCAGGCTGATTTAACTAGGTGACTTAAGCAGCTAGCCAGCTGGCTAGCCAGCTGATTTAACAAGCTAGCTAACCAGCAAGGCAGCTGGCTAGTCAGCTGACTTATGTACCTGAATTAACTAGCTAGTTACCCATCTAACTAACTGACTTTACTAGCTGAAGTAGCTAGCTAGTTCCTAGCTAGCTAACTACCTAGATAGGTGACAATTAGCTCACTTAACTAGCTAGCAAGCTGATATAACTAGCTGACTTAACTAGCTATCTACCTAGCTAGCAAGCTGACTTAACAAGATGAAATAACTAGCTAGTCAGCTGTCTAGCCTTCTGACTTAACTAGCTTTTTAACTACCTAATGAGTTTCCTAGCCAACTGTCTTAACGAGGTGACTTAAATAGCTATGCAGCTGGCTAGCCAGTTTACTTAACTAGTTGATTAATAAGTGACTATACTAGCTGACTTAACTAGATATCCAGGCGACTAGTCAGCTGACTTAACTCGCTCTCTACCTCTCTTGCCACATGGATAGCCAGCTGATTTAAATAGCTGACATAAACAGCAAGCCAGCTGGCTAGCCAACTGACTTAACTAGTTCACTACTTAGCCAGCCAGTTTGCTAGCCAAGCCAGTTGAATTAACTAGCTTGCTACATAGCTAGCCAGCTGGCTATCCAGCTGAATGAACAAGGTGACTTATCTAGCTACTCAGCTGTCTATCCACCTAACATAACTAGCAGGCTACCTAGAGAGCCAGATAACTAGTCAGCCTACTTAACTATGTGACTAAATTAGCTAGACAGCTGGCTAGACAGTTGACATAACTAGCTAGCTACCTAGCTAGCAATCTGGCTAGCCAGCTGACTTAAGTAGCTCTCTATCTCTCTAGCCACCTGGATAGCAAGTGACTTAACTAGCTGACGTAATTAGCTAACCAACTGGCTAGGTAACAGATTTAACTATGTCACAATCTTGCTAGAGAGCTGGCTAGTCAGCTAACTTAACTAGCTGTCTTAACTTGCTCTCCTGCTATCTAGCAAGTTGAATTAACTTGCTTGCTACATAACTAGTCAACTAGCTATCCAGCTGAATTAACTAGGTGACTTATATTGCTAGCCAGCTGTGTAACCAGCTGACTTAACTACCCAGCTACCTAGTTAACCAGCTGGCTAGTGAGCTGACTTAAATAGGTTACATAACTAGCTAGCTAATTAGCTAATCAGCTGATTTAACTAGTTAGCTTCCCAGCTAGGCAACTGGCAAGCCAAATGACTTAATTCACTGACTTAACTACATAGCAAGCTGACTTAACTAGCTTACTTAAACAGCTAGCTACCTAGCTAGACAACTAGGTTAACTAGCTGCCTTAACCATCTAGCTACCTGGCTAGATATCTAGCTAGCCAGCTGCCATAACTAGCTCACTTAACTAGCTACCAAGCTGACATAACTACCTGACTTATAAGGCTAGTTTCCTAGCCAGCCAGCTGACAACTAGCTGAAATGACTAGCTGGCCAGATGGCTAGCCATATAAATTAACTAGTTTTATTACTTGCTAACCACTTGGATAGACAACTGGCTTAATGAGTTGACTTAACTACCTAGCCTGCTGTTTGCCAGCTGACTTAACTAGCTGACTTAACCAGCTACTCAGCTGACTACCCAGATGACTTAAATAGCTGGCAACCTATCTAGCCATCTGGCTTTCCAGCTGACTTACCTTGCTGACTTAAACTAGCAAGTTGGCTAGCCAGCTAACTAATCTAGCTAGCTCCCTACCTAGCCAACAGGCTAGCCAGCTGACTTAACTAGGTGAATTGAACAGCTAGCCTGCTGACTAGAGAGCTGACTTATCTAGCTAGCTACCTACCTACCCAGTTTGCTGGACAGATGACTAAACTAGGTGATTTAACCAGTTAGCCAGTTGGCTACCCAGCTGACTTACTCGGTAACATCACTAGCTAGCCAGGTAGCTATCTAGCTGAGTTAACTAGCTAGCTACCTACCTTGCCAGTTGGCTGCCCGGCTCTCTTAACTAGCTGAATTAACCAGATAGCCAGCTGCCTAGCCAACTGATTTAACTAGCTCAATAACTAGCTAGCCAGCTGGCTAGCCAGCTGACTTAAATAGCTGACTTAACTAGCTAGCTACCTGGCTAGCCAGCTGATTTAATATTTAATTTACTTAAAAGCTACCTAGCTAGGTGACTGACTTAAATAGTAAGCTAACCAGCTAACTACCTTTCTAACAAGCTGACTTAAATAGTTAGCTGCCTGGCTAACTTGCTGACTTAATCAGCTAGCTAACTAGTTCTCTTACTCATTAACTAACGTGCTAGCTAGCTGATTTAATCATCTGCCTTAATCATTAACTAACGAGCTAGTTAACTGACTCCATCAGCTGACTTAACTCTTTAGCTAACTAGCTAACTAGCTGACTTATCCAGCTGACTTCACTCGTTAGCTAACTATCTAGCTAGCCTACTCAACCAGCTGACTCACCCATTTGCTAAGTAGCTAGCTAACTGACTCAATCAGCTGACTTAACCCATTAGTTAACTAGCTAACTCCCTGATTCAACCTGCTGACTTATCCCATTTGCTAACTACCTAGTTAGCTGTCTTAACCAGCTGACTAAATTAGAAAGCTGACTTAACTAGCTGACTTAGCTAGGTGACTTATCTACTTTGCTAACTGACTTAACTACCTGAATTCAATATTTAGCTAACTATTTAACTAGTTGATTTAATAATTAGCTATCTAGTTAGGTTTCAGAAATAAGTAGCTTACTTAAATAGTTAGGTAACTAGTCAGGTAGCTGACTTAGCTAGCTCCCTTGTTAGCCAGCAGACTTAGATAGCTGACAACTAGTTGGCTAGTGAGGTAGCTAGCTGACTTAACGAGTTTGTTATTGAGTTAGCTAACTGTTTTAACTAGTTGTTAAACTAGTTAACTAGGTGACTCAACGAGTTGGTTAACCAGTTAGCTAGGTGAATTAACTTGTTGGCTGCTGAGTCGGTTGACTACTTAGCTGGTTAAACCCATTTGCGGACTACTCGGCCTACTTGTTCGCTGGCTTAACAAGTCGGCTGAGTAGTCGGCCGACTAGTTAGCTGGGCTAACTAGTTGACTGAGTTGTTGCCCCACTAGCTAGCTCACTTAACCAGTTGGCTGGCTGGTTTCCTGACCTATTTAGTCAGCTCACTAGTTGGCCAACTAGTTAGCTGGCCTAACTATTCGGCCTATTAGTTAGCTGAGCTTGTCAGCTGAAAAATGGGCCAACTAGTCGGTCGTTTGGTTAGCTTAGTTAACTACTTGACCGTCTAATTTGCCTACTGGTTAACTGACATAGCTAGTCAGTGGGCAAGTGAGCCAACTGGTCAGCTGAATTAAATAGTCGGCCAGCAAATGAGCTGACTGGTCAACTGACTTTAGTCTGCTGGCAAGTGAGCTGTATGGTCAGAAGACTTACCTACTCAGCCGACGATTGAGCCAACTTAACTACTCGGCCTGCAAGTGAGCCGAAGTGTGAGCTGCCTTAACAAGTAAGCTGATGAGCGAGCTTACTGGTGAGGTGACTTAACTACATGATGGCGAGCAAGTTGACTAGTTAGCTGTCTTGTTGGCCTGTGAGCAAGGCAACAGCTGAGTTGGTCTGTTGGGTGGGGAGCGAGCCGACTAGTTAGCTGACCTGATGGAAAGCGAGCGAGCACAATATTTAGCTGACCAGCTTGCTGAGTTAGTAGCCAACAAGTTAGTTAAGTAACTAGCTGATTGGCTAGCTGACTCAACTAGTTAGCTCACTATCAAGCTGACATAGCTAGCTAGCAAACAAGTTATCTATCTGTCTAGATAGCTGACTCAAGTAGCTAGCTAACTGGCTAGTTAGCTGGCTAGCTGACTTAACTATCTAGCTGATTAGCTAGCTGACTTGCTAGCTGGCTTAACTAGATAGCTGACTAGCAACCTGACTAGCTAGCTTACTTAACTAGATAGTTGAATAGTTAGCTGAATTGCTGCCTGACTTAACTGGCTAGCTGGTAAGCTAGCTGACATAACTAGCTGACTAGATAGTTGGCTGTCTAGCTGGCTTAACTAGCTATTTACCTGACTGGCTATCTGGCTAGGCAGCCAGCTAGGTAGATAGTGGTCTGGCCAGCTGTCTGGTCAGCCTGCTTAAATAGCCAGTCGGATGTCTGGACAGTCTGATAACAGGCTGGCTAAGCTAGCCAGCTACCCTGCTGGTCAGCCAGCTAGCCAGCTGGCTTAACTAGCAGGCCACATACCTGTCCTGCTTGCTAACCAGCCGGCATAACTTGCCAGCCACCTAGCTAACCAACCAGCTAACCAGCTGACTTAACTAGATAACTTAACTAGCTATCCATCTGGATAGCCAACATGATTAACTAACCAGCCACCTAGCTAGCCAGATGACTAACCAGCTCACTTAACTTGCTGACTTAACTAGCTAGCCAGTCAGCTAAAGAGCTGACTTAATTAGCTAGCTACATACCTAGACAGGTGGGTAGTCAACTGACATAACTAGATGACTTAACCAGTCAGCTGGTTAGCCAGCTGACTTAACTTGCTAGCTACATAGCTAGCCAGATGGTTAGCCAATTCAATTAACTAGCTGACTTAAGCAACTAGCCAGTTGGCTAGCCAGCTGACACAACTAGTTGACCTATCCTGTTAGTCAGCTGGCTAATCAACTGACTTAACTAGCTGAAATCACTAGCTAGCCAGGTGGCTAGCCAGCTGACTTAACTAGAAAGCTACCTATGTATTCCGCTGGCTTTCCAACTCACTTAACTACCTAACTACCTAGCTAACCAGCTGACTAGTGAGCTGCCTTAACTAGCTGGCATAACTAGCTAGCTAGCTGAATTAACTAGCTAGCTTCCCAGCTAGTCAGCTGGCTAACCAGGTGACTTAAATTGCTTATTTAACTGGCTAGCCAGCAGACTTAACTAGCTGACTTAACTAGGAAGCTACCTAGCTAGCAAGTTGACTATACTAGCTGACATATATAGCTAGCTAATTAGCCAAATTACCTAGCTGATTTAACTAGCTAGTTACTTGACATCAATAGCCAAATTAACTAGTTAAGTAGCTAGCCAGCTCACTTAACAAGCAAGAAATAACTAGATAGCCAGCTGTCTAGCCATTTGACTTAACTAGCTTTTTAACTAGCTAGCGAACTGGCTAGGCAATAGACTTAATGAGGTGACTTAACTACCTAGCTATTGGTTAGCCAGCTGACTTAACTAGTTGATTAACGATCTAGACAACTGCCCAGCCAGGTGACTAAACTAACTGACTTAACTAGTTATCCAGCTGGCTAGCCAGCTGACTTAACTAGCTCTCTACCTCTATAGCCACCTAGATAGTCAACTGACTAACTAGCTGACTTAATTAGCAGGGTGGCTAGCCAACTGACTTAACTAGGTCACTACCTAGCTAGCCAGCTTGCTAGCCAGTTGACTTAACTAGCTGTCATAACAAGCTGGCCTGTTTTCTAGCCAGTTGTATTTACTAGCTTGCTACATAGCTAGCCAGCTGACTATCCAGCTGAATTAACTAGGTGACTTATCTAGCTAGCCAGCTGTCTAGCCAGCTGACTTAAT
>NW_007231328.1:31536-49798 GCF_000164805.1 Carlito syrichta | reverse complement strand
AAATAGCTGGCCATCTCTCTAGCCACCTGAAGTAATTTCCTAGCTGCCTAGCTATCAAGCAGACTAACCAGCTGATTTAACTAGCTGACTTAAGGATGTAGCAAGATGGCTAGCCAGCAGACTTAACTAGCTATCTACCTAGCTAGAAAACTGATTAGTCAGTTGACTTATCTAGCTGACATACTAGATAGCCTAAAGGTTACCCAACAGAATTAAGTAGCTACCTACCTACATAACCCGCTGGTTTGCCACTGACTTAACTACTTAACTACCTAGCTAACTTGCTGGCCAGTGAACTGACTTAGCTAGGTGACTTAACTAGTTAGTCAGGTGACTAGCCAGATGACTTAACTAGATAGCTACCCTGATAGGCAGTTGGTTAGCCAGCTGATATAAGTAACTGACTTAACTAGCTATCCAGCTGACTTAACTAGCTGACTTAACTAGCTAGCTATCTAGCTAGCCAGCTGACTTATCTAGATGACTTAAGCTAGCTAACTAGCTTGCCATATGGCTGGCCAGCTGACTTAACTAGCTTATTTAAACAACTAGACAGCTGGCTATCCAACTACTTAATAGATGACTTAACTAACTAGCCAGCTGGCTGGCCAGCTGAATTAACTAGCTGATTTAACCAACTAGACAGTTTGCTAGCCAGCTGACTTAACTAGCTAGCTATCTAGCTAGACAGCTGGGAAGCCAGCTGAAGTAACTAGCTGACTTGACTAGCTATCCATCTGGCTAGCTAGCTGACTTAACTAGCTCGCTACCTAGCTAACCATCTGGCTAGCCAGCTGACTTAACTAGTTGACTTAACCAGCTAGCCAGCTGACTAGCCAACTGACTCAACTAGCTGACTTAACTAGCTAGCCAGCTGGGCTGGTCAGCTGACCAACAAGCTCTCTACGTAGCTAGCTAGCTAGCTGGATAGCAAGCTAACTTAACTAGATGGCTTAATTAGGTAGCCAAATGGCTAGCCAACTGACTTAACTAGCTCACTACCTAAGTAGCCAACTGGCTACCCAGCTGACTTAACTAGTTGACTTAAATAGCTGGTCTGCTTGATAGTCGGCTAAATTAACTATCTTGCTCTATAGCTAGCCAGGCGGCTATACACCTTATTTAACTACCTGACATGTAGTTAGCCAGCTGTCTAGCCAGCTCCCTTATTAGCAAGCAACCTAGTCAACTAGCTGCCTAGCCAGCTGACTTAACTAGGTGACTTAAATAGCTAGTCAGCAGGCTAGACAGCTGACTTAACTATCTAGCTACCTAGCTAGACAGCTGTCTTGCCAGCTAAATTAACTAGGTGACTTAACTAGCTAGCCAGCTGGCTAGCTGGCTGACCTAACTGCATAGTTACCTAGCTAGCCAGCTTGATAGCCAGCTGACTTAACTAGCTAGATACCTACATAGACTGCTGGCTTGCCAACAGATTTACCCAACTAGCTACCTAGCTAACAAACTTTATAGTGAGCTGACTTAACTAGGTTACTTAACTAGCTTACTGTCTAGACAACGAACTTATCTATCTAATTACCCAGCTAGCCATCTGACTAGCCATCTGTCTTAACTCGCTGACTTAACTAGCTAGCATGCTCTCTTAACTAACTGACTTAACCACCTATCTACCTAGTTATCCAGCAGGCTTAAGTAGCTGAAATAACTAGGTAGCCAGATGACTAGCCATCTGACTTAACTAGCTTTATAACTACATCACCAGCTGGATTGTCAACTGTCTTAATGAGTTGACTTAACTAGCTAGCAAGCTGGTTGCCAGCTGACTAAACTTGCTGACTTGACAATCTAGTCAGCTGGCTAGCAAGAATACTAAACTAGCTGGCTACCTACCTAGCTAGATGACTAGCCACCTGACTTACCTAGGTGACAAGCTAGCAAACTGGCTAGCCAGCTCACATAACTACCTAGCTACCTAAGCAGCAGGTTAGCCAGTAGAATTGACTAGGTGCACTGAACAGCTAACCTTTTGGCTAGCAAGCTGACTTATCCAGCTAGCAACTTATGTAACAAGCTGGCTAGACAGCTGACTAAGCTAGCTGACTTAACCAACTGTCCAGTTGGCTAGCCAGCTGAATTGACTCGCAGACATCACTAGCTAGCTAGGTAACTATATAGCTGACTTAACTATCTAGTTACTACCTTGCCAGTTGATTTGCCTGTTCTATTAACTAGCTAACCAACTGATTTAACTAGCTCGCTACCTAGCTAGCCAGTGACCTTAAATTGTTAGCTACCAATCTAGCTACCTAGCTAACAAACTGACTTAAATAGTTAACTGGCTAGCAAGGTAGCTGACTTAACCAACTAGCTGACTAGTTAGCTTATTCGTTATCTAACTTGATAGCTAGGTGATGTAATTATCTGACTTAATCATTAGCTAACAAGCTAGCTAGGTGACACAACCAGCTGACTTAACTCGTTAGCTAACTAGCTAGCTAGTTGACTCATTCAGCTGACTTAACTAGTTAGATAACTAGCTAACTAGCCTACTCAACCAGCTGAGTCAACCCGTTTGCAAACTAGCCAGCTAGCTGACTCAATTAGCTGATTTTACCCGTTAGTTAATTAGCTAACTACCTGACACAACCTGCTGACATAACCCATTATCTCACTAGCTAGCTAGCTGTATTAGCCAGCTGACTAATTTAGAAAGCTGACTTAACTAGATGACTTAGTTAGCTGACTTAACTATTTCGCTAGCTGACTTAACTGGCTGACTTAACTAGTTAGCTAGCTAACTTAACTACCTGAATTAAATAGTTAACTAACAATTTAACAAGCTGATTTAATAATTAGCTAACAAGTTAGGTGGCAGACTGAAGAAGCTGACTTAGTTAGCTAACTAGTGAACTAGCTGACTTAGCTAGCTAGCTATTTAGCTAGTTGACTTAGCTAGCTGACTTTACTTGGATAACAAGATAGCTAGCTGATTAACGAGTTGTTTAACGAGTTACCTAACTGTTTTAACTTGTTGGGAAATGAGTTATCTAGCTGGCTTGACTAGTTGGTTAACGAGTTAGCTAGGTGACTTAACTTTTTAGCTGATGAGTCTACTGACTACTTAGCTCGTATTACTCATTGGCTGATGACATGGCCGGCTTGTTAGATTCCTTAACAAGTTGGACCACTAGTCGGTCGACTAGTTAGGTGAGTCAACGTGCTGACTGACAAATTGGAACAGTAGTTAGCTCAGTTAACTAATTGGCTGACAAACTGACTGACCTGAGTACTCAGCCGACAAGTTGGCTGACTAGTTAGCTGAACTAACTTTCAGCTGACAATTTAACTGACTAGTTGGCCAATTGGTTAGCTGACTTAACTATTTGGCCGGCTAGTCGGCCTACCGGTTAGCAGCCTTAACTAGTTGGGAAGTGAGTAAGCCGACAGTTGAGCTGACTTAACAAGTCAGCTGGCAAGTGAGCTGACTGGTCATCTGATTTAACTACTGGCTGGTGATTGAGCCGACTTGTTAGCTGACTTAACTAGTTGGCCTGAGAGTGAGCCAACTGGTGAGCTGACTTAACTAGTTGGCCAGTGAGTGAGCTGATTAGTCAGCAAATTTAGTCAGTTGACGAGTAAGCCGACTGGTCAGAAGAATTAGCAAGTCGGCCTGCAAGTGAGCCGAACAGTGAGCTGACTTAAATAATTGTCTGATGAGTGAGCCAATGGGTGAGCTGCCTTCACTAGTCAGCCAGAGAGTGAGCCAACTTGTGAGCTGAGTTAACTAGTTGGCTGATGAGCAAGTCAACTAGTTAGCTGTCCTGTTGGCTTGTGAGCAAGCCGACAAGTTACTTGACCTGTTTGCTGGCTAGTGAGATGACTAATTTGTGGACCGGTTGGCAGATGAGGGAGCTGACTAGCTACTGGACCTGATGGAAAGTGAGTGAGCCCACTAATTAGCTGACCAGCTAGCTGAGTTGCCAGTCGACTAAATAGCTAAGTAACTAGCTGATTTGCTAGCAGACAACTAGCTAGCTGACTAGCTAGCTGGTTATCTAGTTGAAATAACTAGCTAGAAAACAAGTTTTCTAGCTGTCTAGCCAGCTGACTTATCTAGTTAGATAACTGGCTCGTTAAATGGCTAGTTTACTTAACTAGCTACCTGACTAGCTAGGAGACTAGCTAGCTGACTTAACTAGCTAGCTGGCTAGTTAGCTGACTTAACTAGCTGAGGAGGTGGTTGGCTGGCTAGCTGGCAAGCCAGCTGACATAATTAGCTAGGTACCTGGTGGGCTTGATGTTTAGCAAGCTGTCATAAATAGTTAGCTACCTGGCTGGCTAGCCAGCTAGGCAGCTGGCTAGCTAGCTAGTCAGCAGGCCAGCCGGCTTGTCAGCCAGTTTAAATAGCCAGTCAACTAGCTGGACATTTGAATAGACAGCGAGATTAACTAGTCAGCCACCCTGCTGGTCAGCCAGCTAGCCAGCCGATTAACTACCTGGCCACCTACCTGACCAGCGTGCTAATCAGCTGACTTAAATTGCCAGATACCTAGCTAGCCAGCCGGCTAACCAGCAGACTTAACTAGCTGACTTAACTACTGAGCTATCTGGCTAGCCAGCTGGTTTAACTTGCTAGCCACCTAGCTAGAGGCTAAAAAGCTGATTTAAGTCATTGACTTAACTAGCTAGCCAGCTGGTAAGCCAGCTGACTTGATTAGCTAGCTACCTACCTAGCCAGGTGACTGGCCAGCTGAATTTTCTAGCTGACTTAAACAGCTTGCCAGCTGGCAAGCAAGCTGACTTAACTAGCTAGCTACCTAGCTAGCCAATGGATAGCCACTTGAATTAACTAGAAGAATTAAACAGCTAGCCAGCTGGCTAGCCTGCTGTCTCAAGTAGTTGACTGAACTGGTTAGCCAACTGTTTAGTCAGCTGATTTAAGTAGTTGATATCACTAGCTAACCAAGTGTCTATCCATCTGACTTAACTAGTTAACTACGTACATATCCCATATGCTTGCCAGCTGATTTAACTAGCTACCTAGGTATCCAGCTGGCTAGAGAGATGACTTAACTAGGTGACCTAACTAGCTAGCTAGCTGGCTCGCCAGGTGACTTAACGAGTTAGCTACCCAGCTAGGGAGCTGGCTAGCAAGCTGACTTAACTAGCTGACTTAACTAGCTAGCCAGCTGTCTAGCCAAATGACTTAATAGCTTTTTAATGAGCTAGTGAGCTGGCTAGCCAACCGACTCAATGAGGTGACTTAACTAGGTAGCGTATTGGTTAGTCAGCTGACTAACTAGTTGAGTAAAGAGCTAGGTAGCTGGTCAGTCAGGTGACTAAAGGAGCTGAATTAACTAGTAATCCAGCTGGCTAGCCAGCTGACATAACTAGCTCTCTACCTCTCCCGCCACCTGGATAGTCTGCTGACTTAATTAGCTGACATAATCATCTAACCAGCTGGCTAGTGAACTGGCTTGACTAGGTCACTACCTATCATAACTAGCTGTCTTTACTAGCTGGCCTGCTTTCTATCCCGTTGTATTAACTAGCTTGCTACATAGCTAGCAATCTGGCTATCAAGCTGAATGAACTAGGTGCCATATCTAGCTAGCCAGCTGTCTAGCCAACTGAATAAATATCAAGTTACCTTGCTATCCAGCGGACTAGTCAACTGACGTAACAAGGTGACTTAACTATATAGCCAGCAAGCTACACAACTGACATAACTAGCTAACTCCCTAGCTAGCAAATTGGCTAAAAAGCTGACTTAACTAGCTGACTTAACCAGCTAGCCAAATGTCTAGCCAGCTGACTTAATTGCCTAGCTATCTAGCTAGACAGCAGGCTATCCAGCTGACTTAACTAGCTGTCTTACTGAAGTAGCCAGTTGGCTAGCCAGCAGACATTGCTAGTTAGTTACCTAGAGAGACAGCTGAATAGCCAGCTGACTTAACTAGCTGACATAACTAGACACCGGATGGCTAGCCAGCTGACTTAACTAGCTCCCTACTTAAATAGCCCACTGGCTTGCCAGCTGACTTAACTACCTAACTACCTATCTAACTTGGTGGCCAGCGAGCTGACTTAACTAGGTGACTTAAATAGCTAGCCAGTTGGCTAGCCAACTGATTTTACCATCTAGCTAGCTAGTTAACTTACTCATTATCTAACGTGCTAGCTAGATTTCTGTTTTATCTGACTTAACTCGTTAAAGAACAAGCTAGCTAGCTGCCTCCACCAGCTTGCTTAACTCGTTAGCTAACTAGCTAGCTATCTGATTCATCCAGTTGATTGAACTCGTTAGCTAACTAACTAGCTAGCCTACTCAAACAGCTGACTAATCCCGTTTGCTAACTACCTAGCTAGCTGAGTCAACCAGCTGACTTAACCCTTCGGTTATCTAGCTAACTACCTGACTCAACGTGCTGACAACCCATTAGCTATCTAGCAAGCTAGCTCTCTGAACCAGCTGACTAAGAAAGCTGACTTAACTAGCTTTCTTAGATAGCTGATTTAACTACTTAGCTAGCTGAATTAACTGACTGACTTAACTAGTTACCTAGCTGACTTAACTACCTGAATTATAAAGTTAGCCAACTATTTATCTAGCTGAATAACTAGCTGACTTAACTAATTAACTAATTTGATAGCAGACTTAAGTAGCTGACTTAAATAATGAGCTAATTGGTGATGTAGCTGACCGAGTAAACTAGTTGGTCTGCCACTGAGCCAATGGGTGATCTGCCTTAACTAGTCAACTGGTGAGCAAGCTAACTGGTGAGCTGACTTAACTAGTCGGCTGGTGGGGAAGCCGAAAAATTATCTGCCGTGTTGGCCTGCAAGCGAGCCAACAAGTTAGTTGACCTGTTGGATGATGAGCGAGCCGACTAGTATGCTGACTGTTTGGCAGGTGAGTGAGCCGATTAGTTAGCTGACCTGAGGGAAAGTGAGCGGTCCCACTAGTAAGCTGACCAGCTAACTGAGTTGCCAACTGACTAGTCAGCTAAGTAAGTAGTTGTTTTGCTAGCTGAATTAACTAGCTAGCTGACTTGCTAGCTGGCTATCTAGTTGACATAACTAGCTGGCAAACAAGCTATCTAGCTGTCTAACTAGCTGACTTAATTAGATTGTTAACTGGGTAGTTACCTGGCTAGCTGACATTAACTAACTGAATAGATAGCTGACTTGCTAGCTGACTTAACTAGCTGACTGACTAGCAACATGACTAGCTAGCTGACTTAACTAGGTAGCTAAATAGTTAGCTGATTTGATAGCTGACTTAACTAGCTGTCTAGACAGCTATCTTAAGCTGAAAAGCTAGTTGGCTGGCTATTTGGCTAGCCAGCTGACTTAACTAACTAGCTACCTGGTTAGCTAGACGTCTACCAAGCTGTCTTAATTAGTTACCTACCTGGATGGCAAGCTGGCTAGGCAGGTGGTTAGCTAGCTAGCGGGCTGGCCAAATGGATAGCCAGTCAGAAAAAAGAGGCTGCCGGATGGCTGGAAAGTCAGATTTTCAGCCGGTTTAACTAGCCAGCCACCCTGCTTGTCAGCTGGCTACCCAGCCATCTTAACTAGCTGGCCACCTACCTGACCAGCCTACTAACCAGTCGACTTATCCTGCCAGCCACCTAGCTAGCCAGCCGGATATCTAGCTGACTTGAATTGCTGTCTTAACAAGATAGCCATCCGGCTAGGCAGCCGGCTTAACTGGCTAGATATCTAGCTAGACACATGGATATCCACTTGAATTAACTAGCAGAATTAATGAGCTAACCAGCTGGCTAGCCAGGTGACTCAACTAGGTGACCTCGTTAGTCAGCTGGCTAGCCAGCTGATTTAACTAGCTTACATCACTAGTTAATGAGGTGGCTTGCCAGCTGACTTAATTAGTTAGCTACATACGTATCCCGCATGCTTGCCAGCTGAATTAACTATCTAGATAACTAGATATCTTGCTGGCTAACCAGCTGATTTAACTAGGTGACATTTCTAGCTAGCCAGCTGGCTAGCCAGCTTACTTAACTGACTGACTTCACAAGCTAGCCAGCTGACTTAACTAACTGACTTAACTAGCTAGCTACCTAGCAAGCCAACTGAATTTATTAGCTGAAATAACTAGCAAGATACCCAGCTATCTCTCTAGCTAGCTAGATGACTTATCTGACTGACTTAATTAGTCAGCTCGCTAACATAACCAGCTGACTTAACTAGCTAGCTATCTAGCTAGCCAGCTGAATTAATGAGCTGAAATAACTAACTAGCCAGCTTTCTAGCCATCTGAATTACTAGTTTTTTACTAGCTAGCGAGCTGGCTAGCTAACTGAAATAAGGAGGTGACTTAACTAGCTAGTAACTGGTAAGCCAGCTGACATAACTAGTTGATTAATGAGCTAGGCCACCTACCTGGCCAGATTGCTAACCAGCCAGCTTATCTTGCCAGCAACCTAGCTAGCCAGTCAGCTATCCAGCTATCTTAACTAGCTGAATTAACTAGATAGACATCCAGTCAGCCAGCCGGCATAACTAGCTAGACAACTAGCTAGCCAGCTGGCAAGCCAGCTCACTTAACTCACTGACTTAACTAGCTACCAAGCTGTCTAGCCAGCAGACTAAATTAGCTAACTAGCTACCTAGTCAGGTGACTAGCCAACTGACTAAACTAGCTGACTTAACCAGCTATCAAGCAGGCTAGCCTGCTGACTTAACTAGCTAGCTACCTAGATACCCAGATGGCTAACCACTTAAATTAACTAGTTGACTTAACCAGCTAACCAGCAGGCAAGTCAGGTGACTCAACTATGTGACTTGCCACGTTAGCCAGCTGTCAAGCCAGCTGATTTAACTAGCTGACATCAGTAGATAGCCAGCTGGCTAGTCAGCTGACCTAATTAGTTAGCTACCTATGTATCCTGCTGGCTTGCCAGCTGCCTTAACTACCTAGCTACCTAGCTATTCAGCTGCCTAGTGAGCTGACTTAACTAGATGACTTAACTAGCTGACCAGGTGTCTAGTCAGCTGACTAAACTAGTTGGCTACACAGCAAGACAGCTAGCTAGCCAGCTGACTTAACTAGCTCATGTAACTAGCTAGCCAGCTGACTTAACAATCTGACTTAACTAGCTAGCTATCTAGATAGCGAGTTGACTTTACTACCTGAAATAAATAGTTAGCTACCTACCTAGCTTTCTAGCTAGCTAGCCAACTTTACTAGGTGACTTAACTAGTTAGCTAGCTGACATAAGCTGACTTAACTAGCAACCTTGCTAACCAGATGGCATAAGTAGTTGAAATAACTAGCTACCCAACTGTCTAGCCATCTGAGTTAACTAGGCTTTTAACTAGCTAGTGAGCTGGCTATCTAATTGACATAACTAGATAACTACTAGCTAGCCAGATGGCTAGCCACCTGACATAACCAGATAGCTACCATGATAGGCATTTGGCTAGTCAGCTGACTTAACTAACTGGCTTAACTACTAGCCAACTGACTTAACTACCTGACTTAACTATATGGCTACCTCGCTAACCATCTGATTTAACTAGCTGACTCAACTAGCTAGCAACCTAGTTAGCCAGCTGGCTGGCCAGCTGACTTAAATTGCTGATTTAACCAGCTATCCAGCTGGTTAGCCAGTTATTTTAACTAAATGACTTAACTAGCTAGCCAGCTGACTGGCCAACTGAATTAACTAGCTGACTTAACCAACTAACCATCTGGCTATCCAGCTGATTAGACAAACTAGCTACCTAGCTAGTCAGCTGGGAAGCCAGCTGAATTAATTACCTGACATAAACAACCAGCCAGCTGGCTAGCCAGCTGACTCAACTAGCCTTGTACCTAACTACCAGCTGTCTAGCCAGCTGACTTAACTAGTTGACTTAACCAGCTAGCCAGCTGGGTAGCCAGCTGACTCAACTAGATGACATAACTTGTTAGGCAGTTTGCTAGACAGCAGATGTAACTAGCTCTCTACCTGGTTAGCTAGCTGGCTAGCCAGCTAACTTAACTTGGTGATGCAATTAGCTAGAGTGCTGGCTAGCCAACTAACATAACTAGGTCACTACTAGCTAGCCAGCTTCAAGTCAGCTGACTTAACTAGCTGACTTAAACAGCTGTCCTGCTTGCTAGTCAGCTGAATTAACCAGGTTGTGATATATCTAGACAGCTGGCTAGCAAGCTGACTTAACTAGTGGACTTAACTAAGTAGCCAGCTGACATAAGTAGCCAGCAACCTAGCTAGCCAGCTGGCTAGCCAACTGACTTATCTAGGTGCTGTAACTAGATAGCCACTGGGATAGAGAGTTGACTTATCTATCTAGCTACCTAACTAGCCAAATGTCTAGCCAGCTGACATAACTTGGTGACTTAACTAGCTAGCTAGCTGACTGACCTAACTGAAAAGATACTTAACTAGCCAGCTGGATAGCCATCTGACTTAACTAACTAGCTACCTACATAGCCTGCTGACTTGCCAGCTGACTTAACTATTAGCTACCTAGCTAACTAGCTGGTTATTGAGCTGACTTAACTAGGTTATTTAACTGACCAGTAAACTGGCTAGACAGCTGACTTAACTAGCTAGCTACCAAGCTAGGCAGCTGACTGGCCAGCTCACTTAACTCACTGACTTAACTAGCTAGTAAGCTGACTTAACTAGCTGATTTAACCAGCTAGCTGCCAAGCTAGTCGCTGGTTTAATTAGCTAGCTTAAATAGGTAGCTACCTAGCTAGCTATATTGGTAGTCACCTGACTTAACTAGCTGACATAACTAGCTAGCTAGCTGACATAACTAGCTGTCTTATGTAGCTCACTTCCTATCTAGCCAGCTGAATTAACTAGCTGAGTTAACTAGCTAGCTACTTATCTGGCCAGCTGCCTTATATAGTTAGCTAACTAGCGAGGTACCTAGTAAGCCTGCTGACTTAAATAGTTATCTAACAAGACAGCTACCTAGCTAAAATGCTGAATCAAATAGTTTGTGGCCTAACTAGGTTGCTGACTTAACCAGCTAGCTAACAAGCAAGCTTATTCCTATCTAACGTGCTAGCTAGCTGACTTAATCATCTGACTTAGCTCGTTATCTAAGGAGATAGGTAGCTGACTCAACCAACTGGCTTAAGTCATTAGCTAACTAGTTAACTTGCCTACTCAACCAGCTGACACAACCCATTTGCTAACTACATAGCTAGCTGACTCAACCAGCTGACTTAACCCATTAGTTAACTAGCTAACTACCTCACACAACCTGCTGACTTAACCCATTAGCTAACTAGTTAGCAAACTCTCTTAACCATCTGACTAAATTAGAAAGCTGACTTAACTAGCTGACTTTGCTATCTGACTTACTACTTAGCTAGCTGACATAAAAGGCCGACTTAACAAGTTAGCCAACTGACTTAACTACCTGAATTGAATACTTAGCTAACTATTTAACTAGCTGAATAACTAGCTGCTTTAATAATTATCTAACTAGGTAGGTAACAGACTTTATTATGTTACTTCAGTAGTTAGATAACTAGTGAACCAGCTGACTTAGCTAGCTGACTTAGCTAGCTAACTGGTTAGATAGCTGAATTAGCTAGCTGGCTTAACTAGTTAGCTAATGAGATAGCTAGCTGACTTAGCGAGTTGGTTAATGAGTAAGTTAACTGTTTTAAGAAGTTGGTATTCGAGTTAACTAGTTAACTTAACTAGTTGGTTTTCGAGCTAACTAGGTGAATTAACTTGTGGGCTGATGAGTCGGCCGACTACTTAGATAGTTTAACACATTGGGTGCCTACTCGGCCGACAGGTTAGCTGGCTTAACAAGTCGGCTGACTACTCAGCCGACTAGTTAGCTGGGTTAAAAAGATGACTGACAAGTTGGCCCACTAGTTAGCAATGTTAACTAGCAGCCTGCTTGTTTGATGACCTAACTTGTCAGCCTACTATTTGGCCGAGAAGTAAACTGACCTAAATAGTCGGCCGACAAGTTAGATGTGCTAACTTGTCGGCTGATAAGTTGGTTGACTAGTAGGATGATTGTTTAGCTCACTTTACTACCTCGACAGCTAGTTGGCGGACAGGTTACCTGACTTAATTTGTCGGCCTGTGTGTGAGTCAACAGGTGAGCTGACTTAACTAGTCGGCTGGAGAGTGAGCCGATTGGTCAGCTGACTTATCTAGTCAGCTGGGGAATGAGCTGACTCATCAACTGACTTTAGTCGGCTGGTGAGTGAGCTAACTGGTTAAAATACTTAACTATTCAACCAGTGAGTGACCAGACCAGTGAGCCGAAATAACTAGTTGGCCGTCAAGTGAGCCAATGGGGAAGATGCCTTAACTAATCAGCCTGCGAGAAAGCCATTGGTGAGCTGACTTAACTAGTTGGCTGGTGAACAAGCTGACTAGTTAGCTGTCCTGTTGGCCTGCGAGCAAGCTGACGTGTTAACTGAACCTTTGCCTGGCAAGTGAGCCGACTAGTTTGCTGATTGTTTGACAAGTGAGCGAGCAGACTAGTGAGCTGACCTGATGGAAAGAGAATGTGGCCACTATTTTGCTGACCAACTCGCTGAGTTGCTAGCCCACTTGTTGGCTAAGTAACTAGCTGATTTGCTAGTTGACTTAACTAGATAGCTGACTAGCTAGCTGGCTACGTGGATGAACTAGCGAGAAAATAAGCTATCTAGCTATCTATCTAGCTGACTTAACTAGCTAGCTAACTGGCTAGTTAGCTGGCTAGCTGACTTAACTATCTAGTTGATTAGCTTGATGAATAGATAGCTGACTTAAATAGCTAGCTGACAAGCAAACTACTGCCTAGATGACTTAACTAGCTAATTGAATAGTTAACTGACTTGGTAGCTGAATAACTAGCTATCTGGCTAGGTAGCTGACTTAACTAGCTGACTAGCTAGTTGGTTGGCTAGCTGGCTTGTCAGCTGACTTAACAAGCTAGCTACCTGGTTGGCTAGAAGGCTAGCAATCTGGCTTAAATAGCTAGCTACCTGGCTGGCTTTTTGGCTAGGCAGCTGGCTAGCTAGCTAGAAGGCTGGCCAACTGGATAGCTAGCTGAAGTAAATAGCCGGCTGGCTGGCTGGACAGTCTGATAGCCAGCCAACTTAACTAGCCAACCACTCTGCTGGTCAACCGGCTAGTCAGCTGGCTTAACTAGATGGCCACATACCTGACCATCCTGTTAACCAGCCATCTTAACATGCCAGCCACCTAGCCAGTTGACGAATGAGCTGACTTAACTAGCTGACTTAAGTAGATAGCCATCTGGCTAACCAGCGGGCTTAACTAGCTAGCCACCAAGCTAGCCAACCGGCTAGCCAGCTCTCTTAACTAGCTGACTTAGTTAGCTAGCTACCTACCTAGTCAGGGGGCTTGCCAGTTGACTTACCTAGCTGATGTAACAAGCTAGATAGCTGGCTAGCCAGCTGACTTAACTGGCTGGCTACCTAGATTGACAGCCGGCTAGCCACTTGAATTAACTAGCTGACTTTACCAGCTATGTAGCTGGCTAGCCAGCTGACTCAACTAGGTGACTTAACACGTTAGCCAACTGGCTAGCCAGCTGACTTAACTAACTGACATCACTAGCTAGCCAAGTGGCTATCCAGTTTATTTAACTAGCTAGCTAACTACATATCATGCTGGCTTGCCAGCTGACTTAACTAGCTTAAGAAAGAAGTAGCCAGCTGACTAGCCAGGAGACTTATCTAGCTAGCTCTTCTGCTAGGCAGCTGGCTAGCCAGCTGACTTAACTAACTGACAACTAGCTAGGCTGCTGACTTAATCAGCTGAGTTAACTAGGTAGCTACATACCTAGCCAGCTGATATTACTAACTGATTTAACTAGCTAGCTACCTAACTAGCTATCATTTAGCTAGTTGACTTAACTAGCTGTCTTAGCTAGCTAGCTCACTGACATATCTAGCTGACTTAACTAGCAAGCTTCCTAGCTAGCCAGCTGACTTAATTAGCTGAAATATTTAGCGAGCCCAATGTCTGCCTATCTGACTCATCTAGCTTTTTAACTAGCTAGCCAGCTGGTTTAAAAAGTGACATAACGTGCTGACTTAACTAGCTACCCAGCTGGTTAGCCAGCTGAGTAAACTAGCAGACTTAACTAGCTGGCCACCTGGAGAACCAGTTGGCTTAACTGCCTAGCTCCCGATCTAGCCAGCAGCTTAGCCAGCTGACTTAACTAGCTGACTTAATGAAGTAGTCAACTGGTTAGCCATCAAACTTAACTAGCTATCTACCTTGCTAGACAGCTGGATAGCCAGCTGACTTAACTACCTGATATAACTAGATCGCCTAATGGCTAGACAGCTGACATAAGTTGCTAGCTACTGACCTATACCACTGGCTTGACCACTAAATTAACTACCTAGCTTCCTAGCTAACCACCTGGTTAGCGAGCTGACTTAACCAGGTGACTTTAGCTAGCCAGCTGGCTACTGAGCTGATTTAACTTGTTAGCTACCCAGATAGTCAGTTAGCTAGATAACTGACTTAACTAACTGACTCAACTAGCAAGCGAGCTGACTTATCTTTCTGTTTTAACTAGCTGACTTAACCAGCTAGCCAGCCAATTGGCCAACTGACCTAACTAGTTAGTTGCCTCCCTAGCCAGCTGGAACGCCAGATGAATTAACTAGCTGGGTTAACTAGCTAGCCAGCTGGCAAGACAGCTGGCTTAACTAGCTTGGTACCTAGCTAGCCATCTGGCTGGTCAACTGACTTAGCTAGTTGACTTAACCAGCTAGCATGCTGGCACACCTAGTTGACTTAACTAGTTAGCCATCTGGCTACCCAGCTGACATAACTAGCTCTCTACCTAACTAGCTAGCTGGCTAGTCAGCAGATTTAACTAGCTGACTTAATTAGCTAGTCAGCTGGCTAGCCAACTGACTTAATAAGCTCGATAACTAGTTAGCCAGCTGGCTAGCTAGCTGACTTAGCTAGCTGACTAAAATAGTTGGCCTGCTTGTTAGACAGCTGAGTTAACTAACTTACTATATAGCTAGACAGCTGGATAGCTTGCTGACTTTAATAGGCCACTTAACTAGCTAGCCAGCTGACTAGACAGCTGACTTAAGTTGCAAGCTTCCTAGCTAGCCAGCTGGATATCCAGCTGACTTAAGTAGGTGGCTTAACTAGCTAGCCAGCGTGCTAGACAGCTGACTTAAATATCTAGCTACATAGCCAGCCAGCTGTCTAGCCATTTGACTTAACTAAGTGACGTATGTAGCTAATCAGCTGTTTAGAAGGCTGACCAAACTGCCTAGCTACCTAGCTTGACAGATGGATAGCCTGCTGAGTTAACTAGCTAGCTAACTATGTAGCCCTCTAACTTGCAAGCTGACTTAATTACCTAGCTACCTACCTAACCAACAGGCTAGTGAGCTGACTTAAGTAGGTTACTTAACTAGCTACCTAACTGGATAGCCAGCTGACTTAAATAGCTAGCTATGTGGCTAGGCAGCTGGCTAGCCTGCTGACTGAGCTTGCTGACTTCACTAGCTAGAAAACTGACTTAACTGACTGACTTAACCAGCTAGCTACATAGCTAGCCAACAGTTTTAACTTGGTGGTTTAACTAGCTAGTTACATAGCTAGCTATCTAGCTAGCCACCTGACTTAACTAGCTGACATATTTATCTAGCTAACTGACATAACTAGCTGACTTATATAGGTAGCTTCCTAGCTAGCCAGCTAATTTAACTAGCTGAAATACATAGCTAACCTGATGGATAGCCATCTGACTTAGCTAACTTTTTAACTAACTAGCCCGCTGGACAGCCAACTGACTTAATGAACTGACTTACCTAGGTAGCCAGTTGGTTTACAGCTGACTTAACTAGCTGAGTTAACCAGCTAGTCAGTTGGCTAGCCAGCTGACTTAACTATCTGGCTGTCTAGCCAGCTGTCTAGCCATCTGACTTACCTAGCTGACTTAAGCTAGCAAGCTGTCTTGGCAGCTCACTTAACTAGCTAGCTACCTACTGAGCCAGCAGGCTAGCCAGCTGACTTAACTGGCTGACTTGAACAGCTAGCCTGCTGGCTTGCTAGCTGACTTATCTAGCTAGCTACTTACCTAAACAGATGTCTAGGCAGCCGACTAAACTAGCTGACTTAACCAGCTAACCAGTTGGCTAGCCAGCTGACTTAACTCAAAGACATTACTAGCTAGCCAGGTAGCTATTTAGCTGACATACCTAGCTAGCCACCTACCTTGCCAGTTTCCTAGCCAGCTCTCTTAACTAGCTTAATTAACCAACTAGCCAACTGGCTAGCAAACTGACTTATCTACCTCGCTACCTAGCTAGCCAGCTAGCTAGCCAGCTGACTTAATTAGGTAAATTAATTAGCTAGCTACTTGCTAGACAGCTTAATTAAACAGTTAACTAACTAGATCACTACCTCACTAGCCAGCTGATTTAAACAGCTAACTAGCTAGCTACCTAGCTAACAAGCTCACTCAAATAGTTAGCGGCCTAGCTAGCTAGCTAATTTAGTATGATAGCTAAAGAGTTAGCTTACTCGTTATCTAACATGCTAGCTAGCTGACTTTGTCATCAGACTTAGCTCGTTAGGTAATGAACTTCCTATGTGGCTGAAGTAGCTGACTTAACTCCTTAGCTAACTAGCTATCTAGCTGACTTATCCAGGTGACTTAACTCGTTAACTAACTGGCTAGCTACCCTACTCAACCAGCTGACAACCCATTTGCTAACTAGCTAGCTAGCTGACTCAATCAGCTGATTTAACCAGGAAGTTAACTAGCTAACTACGTGACTGAACCTGCTGACTTAATCTGTTAGCTAAATAGCTAGCTAGCTGTCTTAACCAGCTGACTTAATTCGAAATCTGACTTAACTAGCTGAATTAGGAAGGTGACAACTACATAGGTAGCTGACTTTACTGGAAGACTTATCTAGTTAGCTCATTGTCTTAACTACCTGAATTAAATAGTTAGCTACAACTTATCTAGCTAAATATCTAGCTGACTTAACTAATTAGCTATCTAGATAGTTAACAGACTTAAGTACCTGACTTAAATAGTTAGCTAACTAGTGAGCTAGCTGACTTAGCTAGCTAGCTGCTTAGCTAGCTGACTTAGCTAGCTGACTTAACTAGTTGGCTAGCAAGATAGCTACCCGACTTAATGAGTTGGTTAATGAGTTAGCTACCTCTCTTAACTACTAGGTAAACAGCCTAACTAATTGACTTAACTATTGTTTAACGAGTTAGCTAGGTGACTTTACTTGTTGGCTGATGAGTTGGCCCACAAGTCAGATCTGTTAAATAATTGGATGGCTGGTGTGCTGAACTAACTAGTAGGCCGATTAGTTGGCTGACTAGTTAGCAGACATAACTTTTCAGTGACTAGTTTACTGAGCTAACTTGTTGGCTGACAAGTTACATGACTAGTCGGCCGATTGGTTAGCTGACTTTACTAGTTGGCTGTCTAGGCAGCCGACCAGTTAGGTGACTTAAGTAGTCGACGGTGAGTGAGCCGAGAGGTGAGCTGACTTTCCTAATTGTCCGGTCAGTGAAACGACCGGTCAGCTGACTTAACTAGTCAGCCGGTAAATAAGCCGACTGGTCAGCTGTCTTAACTAGTCGGCTGGTGAATGAGCTGACTGGTCAGCTGACTTTAGTTGGCTGGTGAATGAGTCAACTGGTCAGAGGACTTAACTAGTAGGCCAGTGAGTGAGCCAATCTGTGAGCCAACTTAACTAGTCAGTTGGCAAGTGATGGGATGGGTGAGCTGCTTTAACTGGTCAGGTGGCGAACGAATTGACAGGTGAGCTGGCTTAACAAGTTGACTGGCGAGCAAGCCAACTAGCTAGCTAAACTCTTGGCCTGTGAGCGAGCCAACAAGATAGTTGACCTGTTGGCTGGTGCGTGAGCCGACTAGTTTGACATGCGAGGGAGCTGGCGAGTAAGCTGACCTGAAGGAAAGCGAGCAACCTCACTAGTTAGATAACAAGCTAGCTGAGTTGATAGCCAACTAGTAAGCAAAATAACTAGTTGATTTGCTAGTTGACTTAACTAGCTACCTGACTAGCTAGCTGGCTATCTAGGTGACATAACTAGATAGCAAACAAGCTATCTAGCTGTCTATCTGGCTGACTCAAATAGCTAGCTACCTGGTTAGTCAACTGGCTAGCTTTCTTACCTATCTATTTGACCGGCTAAATAGCTGGCTAGCAAGCTGTATAGCTAGCTGACTTAAATATCTAGCTGAATAGTTAGCTGAGTTGCTAGCTGACTTAATTATCTAGCTGGATAGCTAG
>NW_007231328.1:0-31461 GCF_000164805.1 Carlito syrichta | reverse complement strand
GACCTAGTTAACCATTTGGCTAGACACTAGAATAAAGTAGCTGACTAACCAGCTAGACAGTTCATTAGCCAGCAGGTTCAACTATTGACTTAACTAGTTAGCCAGCTGTCTATCCAGTAGACACAACTAGCTTACAGCACTAGCTAGCCTGGTGGGTAGCCAGCTTACTTAATTAGCTTGTGACTTAGCTAGACAGGTGAATAGCCAGCTGACTTTTCTACCTGACATAACTAGACTCCTGACTACTAGCCAGGTGACTTAACTAGCTACATACCTACATAGCCTGCTGGCTTGATAGCTGACTTAATTATCTAACTCCCTAGCTAACCTGTTGTCCAGCATGCTCACTTAACTAGGTGACTTAACTAGCTAACTGGTTAGCCAGCTGACTTAACTAGGTAGCGACCCAGCTAGGCAGCTGGCTATCTAACTGACTTAACTCACTGACTTAACTAGCTAGCAAGCTGAGTTAACTAGCTGACTTAAGCAGCTAGCTACCTAGTTAGCCAGCTGGCTTATCTAGCTGGCTTATCTAGCTAGTTATCTAGCTAGCTAACTAGCTAACCAGCTGACTTAACTAGCTGACTTAACTAGCTACCTACCTGCCATAATTAGCTGACTAATATAGCAAGCTTTCTAGATAGCCAGTTGACTTAGATAGTTGCATTAACTATCTAGCCAGAAGGCTAGTCACCTGACTTAACTAGCTTTTTAACTAGCCAGCAAGCTGGATAGCCAACTGTCTTTTTTATTTTTTTTTTGAGTTGGAGTCTCACTCTGTTGCCCAGACTGGAGTGCAGTGGCCGCTCCCAGCCACCGCAGCCTCGACCTGCGGGGCTCTGGCAATCCTTCCTCCTCAGCCTTCCAAGTAGCCGGAATTACAGGCATGTGCTACCACGCCCAGCTGATTTTTTGATTTATTGTAGAGATGAGGTCTTGCTACCCAGGCGGATCTTGAACCCGTGGGCTCAGGCAATCCACTCACCTCAGCCTCCCAAAGGCGTGGGATTACAGGCTGAGCCACCAAGCCTGGCTCTCGCCAACTGTCTTAATGAGCAGAATTAACTAGCTAGACAGCTGGTTGCCAGCTGACTTAACAAGCTGACTGAACTTGCTAGCCAGCTGGTTGACAGCTGACTTAACTAGCTGACTTAAACAGCTAGTCAGCTTGCTAGCCACCTCTCTTAACTTTCTAGGTATCTATGTAGCCAGCAGGCTAGCCAAATGACTTAACTAGCTGACTTGAACAACTATCCTGCTGGCTAACAAGCTGAGTTATCTAGCTAGCTACCTAACTAGCCAGCTGGCTAAACAGCTGACTAAATTACCTGACTAAACCAGCTAGCCAGTTGGCTAGCTAGCTGACTTAACTCGCTGACATCACTAGTTAACCAGGTAGCAATATAACTGTCATAACTAGGTAGCTACCTACTTAGCCATTTGGCTAGCCTGCATTCTTAACTAGCTGAATTAACCAGCTAGCCAGATGGCTAGCAAACTGACTTAACTACCTCGCCTACCTCGCTACCTAGCTTGCAAGATGACCTAAGTAGCTGACTTAACTAGCAGCTACCTAGCTAGCCAGCTGACTTACATAGTTAGATAACTAGCTGTCTCCCTAGTTAGTCAACTGGCTTAATGAGTTAGCTAAGTAGATAGCTACCCAACCAGCAAGCTGAGTTAAATAGTAAGCTGCCTTGTTAGCTAGCTGACATAACCAGCTAGATAACTAGTTAGCTTAATCATTATCTAACGTGTTAGCTAGGTGATTTAATCATCTGACTTATCTTGTTAGCTAATGAGCTGGCTAGCAGACTCATCCAGCTGACTTAACACGTTAGCTAACAATCTAGCTATCTAGCCAGCTAGCTGACCATCCAGCTGACTTAACTTGTTAGCTAGCTAGCTAGCTAGCCTACTCAATCAGCTGACACAACCTGTTTGCTAAGTAGCTAGCTAAGTGACTCAACCAGCTGACTTAACCCGTTAGTTAACTAGGTAATGACTCAATGCAATCTGCTGACTTAAACCTTTAGCTAACTAGCTAGCTAGCTATCTTAACCAGCTGACTAAATTAGAAGCTGAGTTAACTAGATGACTTAGCTAGCTGAGTTAACTACTTAGCTAGCGGACTTAATTGACTGACTTAACCAGTTAGCTAGCTGAATTAACTGCATGAATTAAATAGTTAGCTAACTATTTAACTAGCTGAATAACGAGGTGACTAATTAATTTGCTAACTATTTAGACAGCAGATTTAAGTAGCTGACTTAAATAATTAGATAACCAGTGAACTAGGTGACTTAGCTAGCTTACTTAGCTAGCTAGCTAGTTAGCTAGCTCACTTAGCTAGCCTACTTAACTAGTTGGCTAACGAGATAGCTAGCTGAATTAATGAGTTGGTTAATGAGTTAGCTAACTGTTTTAACTAGTTATCAAATGAGTTAACTAGCTCATTTAACTAGTTGGTTAACGAGTTAGCTAGGTAATTTAACTTGTTGGCTGACGAGTCGGCCGACTAGCTATCTGGTTTAACACATTGACTGGCTACTCGGCCAACTTAGCTGGGTTAACAAGTTGACCGACTAATCGGCCGACTATTTAGCTTGCTTAAATAGTTGGCTGACTAGTTGGCCCCATAGTTCATGTAAGTATTAGACTTGGTAGTTTGCTCACCGAATTTGTTGGCTGACTGGTTGGCCGACTAGTTAGGTGACCTAACTAGTCGGCCATCTATTTAGCTGACCTAACTTGTTGGCTAAGTCGGCCCACTAGTCAGACGATTGGTTAGCTGACTTAACTAGTTGGCTGGCTAGTAGGCTGAAAGCTTAGAAGACCTAACTAGTCGGCCAGTGAGTGAGCAGACAGGTGAGCTCCCTTAACTAGTTGGCCGGTGAGAGAGCCAACTGGTCAGCGAATTAATTGGTATGCTGGCGAGTGAACCGACGCATGTGCTGCCATAGCTAATCGACTGGCTAGGGAGACGGCTGGCTTAACTAGTCGGCTGGTGAGCAAGTTGACTAGTTAGCAGACCTGTTGGCCTTTGAGCAAGCTGACAAGTTAGCTAACCTGTTGGCTGGCACGTGAGGCAACTAGTTTGCTGACCAGTTGGCAGGCGAATGAGCCTACTAGTTAGCAGACCTAATGGAAAGTGAAGGAAACCACTAGTTAGCTCAACACCTAGCCGAGTTGCTAACCGACAAGTTAGCTAAGTAACCAGCTGATTTGCTAGCTTACTTAACTATCTAGCAGACTAGGAACCTGACTAACTGGCTGCCTTAACTATGTACCTGAATAGTTAGCTGAGTTGTTAGTTCACTTAACTAGCTAGCTGGCTATCTAGGTGACTTAACTAGCTGACTATCAAGTTGGCTGCTGAGCTGGCTAGCCAGCTGAATTAACTAGCTAGCTACTTGGTTGGCTAAAGGCTAGCCACCTGTCTTAACTAGCTACCTATCTGGCTGGCTAGTTGGCTACACAAACAGGTAGCTAGCTAGCAGACTGGCCACCTGGCTAGCCAACTGGCTAAATAGCTTAAGCTAGCTACCTAGTTAGCCTGTTGAATTTGCTTTCTGAAATAACTAGCTAGATACCTAACTAGATATCTTGCTAGAAAGCCAAGTTAGCTAGCTGACTTAACAAGCTAGCTATCTGACATAGCTAGCTGACTTAACTAGCTAGCTACCTATCTAGTCAGCTGATTAAGCTAACTGAAATAACTAGCTAGCCTGCTCTCTAGCCTTCTGAATTGATGAGCTTTTTAACTAGCTAGGGAGATGGCTAGCCAACTGACTTGAGGTGATAAACCAGCTATCCAGCTGGTTAGCCATCTGATTTAACTAGTTGAGTAGCAAGCTAGGCAGCTCGCCAGCCAGGTGTCTAAACTAGCTGACTTAACTAGATATCCAATTGGATAGCCAGCTGACTTAACTAGTGCTCTACCTCTCTAGCCACTTGGATAGCGAGCTGTCTTAACTAGCTGACTTAATTAGCTAGCCAGCTGGTTAGCCAACTGACTTAAGTAGGTCACTAACTAGCCAGCCAGCTGGCTACCGAGCTGACTTAACTAGCTGGCCTGCTTTCTAGCCAGTTGAATTAACTAGCTTGCTACATAGCTAGCCAGCTGGCTATCCAGCTGAATTAACTAGGTGACTTAACTTGCCAGCCAGCTGTCTAGCCAAGTGACTTAACTAGCAGGCGATCTAAGAAGCCAGATGTCTAGTCAGCTGACTTAACTTGGTGATTAAACTAGCTAGTCATCTGGCTAGACAGCTGACAAAACTAGCTAGTTATCTAGCTAGCAAGCTGGTTAGCCAACGGACTTAAGCAGCTCTCTAACACTCTAGCCACCTGGATAGCAACTGAAAACTAGCTGACTTAATAAGCTAACCAGTTGACTAGGCAACAGACTTAACTGTGTCACTAACTAGCTAAAGAGCTGGCTAGCCACTTTACTTAACTAGCTGTCTGAAGTAGCTGTCCTGCTATCTAGCCAGTTGAATTAACTTGCTTGCTACATAGCTGGTCAATTGGCTATTCAGCTTAATTAACTAGGTGACTTTTCTAGCTAGCCAGTTGTGTATCCAGCTGACTTAAATAACAAGCTCCCTAGCAAGCCAGTTGGCTAGTCAGATGAGTTAACTAGGTGACTTAACTAGCTAGCAATCTGACTAGACAGCTGACATAACTAGCTAGCTGTCTAGCTAGACAGCTGTCATAACTAACTAGCTGCCTAGCTAGCCAGCTGGCTAGCCAGATGACTTAATTACCAGCTACGTATACAGCCAACAGGATAGCCAGCTAACTTAACTAGCTGACTTCACGAAAGAGACAGCCGGCTAGACAGCAGACTTAACTAGCTAGTTACCTAGCTAGACAGCTGTATTTCTAGGTGACTTAACTAGCTAACATAACTAGACACTGGATGGCTAGCCAGCTGACTTAACTAGCTACCTACCTACATAGCTTGCTGGCTGACAAGCTGTCTTATCTACCTAACTACCTAGCAATCCTGCTGGCCAGTGAGCTGTATTAAAGATGTGACTTAACTAGCTAGCAGGGTGGCTAACCAGCTGACTTAAAGCTAGCTATCCTGCTTGGCACCTGGCTCTCCAACTGACTTAAGTAACAGTCTTAACTAGCTACCCAGCTGGCTTAAATAGCTTACTTAACTAGCTAGCTACCTTGCAAGCCAGCTGACTTAACTAACTGATTCATCTTGCTAGCTACTTAGCTAACTATCATATAGCTAGCTGACTTAACTAGCTGACTTAACTAGCTAGCTAGCTGACATATCAAGCTGACTTGACTAGCTAGCTGCCTAGCTACCCAGCTGACATGCCTAGCTGAAATAACTAGCGACCCAGATGGCTACACATCCATTGTAACAAGCTTTTTTAACTAGATACCCAGCTATCTATAAGGCTGACTTTACAAGCTGACTTAACTAGCTGGCCAGCTGACTAAACTAGCTGACTTAACTAGCTGGCCAGCAGACTTACCTAGCTAGCTATGTAACTAGACAGCTATATAGCCACCTGAATTAACTATTGAACATAACTAGATAGACTGATGGCTAGCCAGGTGACTTAACTAGCTACCTTCCTACATTTTCTGCTGGCTTGCTAGCTGATTTAACTACCTCACTACCTAGCTAAACAGCTAGCCAGCGAGCTGACTTAAAAAGGTGATTTAACTTGCTAGCCAGCTAGCTAGCCAGCTGACTTACTAGCTAGCTAACCTGCTAGGCAGCGGTTTGCCAGTTGACTTAACTAACTGACTTAACTAGCTAGCCAGTTGACTTATCTAGCTGACTAAACTAGCTAGCCAGATAGATGGCCAGCTGAATTAACTAGCTGATTAACAGGCTAGCCAGATGGCTAGCCAGTTGACTTAACTAACTAGCTACCTACTTAGATATCTAGCTAGCCAGCTGAATAAACTAGATGAATTAACTAGCTACATAATTGACATAACTAGCTTACTTATATAGCTACCTTCCTAGCTGGCCAGCTGAATTAACTACCTAAAATAACTACCTAGGTAGATGACTATTCATCTGACTTAACTAGCTTTTTAAATAGATAACCAGTTGGATAGCCAACTGACTTAATATGCTGGCTTTACTAGCTATCCTGCTGGTTGCCAGGTGACTTAACTAGCTGACTTAAATTTCTAGCCTGCTGGTTGCCAGCTGACCTAACTAGTTGACTTAACTTGCTAGCCACCTGGTTCCCAGCTGACATCACTAGCTGAGTAAATCAGCTAGTCAGCTGGCTAGCCAGCTGACTTACCTAGCTTACTTAAGCTTACAAGCTGGCTAGCCTTCTCACTTAGCTTGCTAGTTATGAATGCAGTCAGCAGGCTAGCCAGCTGACTTAAGTAGCTGACTTGAACAACTATCCTGCTGGCTAGCAAGCTGATTTATCTAGCTAGCTACCTACCTAGCCCAGTTGGCTAGACAACAGACTAAACTAGCTGACTTAACAAGCTAGCCAGTTTGATTTAACTCACTGACAACACTAGCTAGTCAGGTAGCTATCTAGTTGTCTTAATTAGCTAGCTACCTACCTAGCCAATTGGCTAGCGAGCTATCTTGACTAGCTGAATTAACCAGCTATCCAGCTGACTAGTCAACTGACTTAACTTGTTCACAATCTAGCTAGCCAGCTGGCTAGGCAGCTGAGTTAAGTAGCTGACTTAACTATTAGCTCCTTAGCTAGTCAGCTGACTTAAATAGCTAGTTAACTAGCTAGCTACTTAGCTAGCCAGCTGATTTAAATAGTTAGCTAGCTAGCTAGCTACCTAGCTAACAAGCTGACTTAAATAGTTAGCTACATTGCTAGCCAGCTGATGTAACCAGCTAGATAACTAGTTAGCTTAATCGGTATGTAACGTACTAGCTAGGTGACTTAATCATCTGACATATTATTAATGAGCTGGCTTGCTGACTCAACCAGGTCACTTAACTTTTTCGCTATCTAGCTAGCTAGCTGATCTTCCAACTGACTTAACTCGTTAGCTGACTTGCTATCTAGCCTAGTCAAGTAGGTAACTCAACCCATTTGCTAACTATCTAGCTAGCTGACTCAACTCACTGAATTAATCCATTAGTTAACTAGCTAACAACCTGACTCAACCTGTTGGCTTAACACTTTAGCTAACTAGCTAGCTAGCTGTCTTAACCAGCTGACTAAATTAGAAGCTGACTTAACTAGCTGACTTAGCTGCCTCAATTAACTACTCAGCTAACTGACTTCACTGACTGACTTAACTAGTTAACTAGCTGATGTATCTATCTTAAATAATTAGTTAATGAGTTAACTAGCTGAATAACCAGTTCACTTAACTAATTAGCTAACTAGGTAGGTGGAAGAATAAGTAACTGAATTAAATAGTTAGCTAACAAGTTAGCTCTCTAACGTAGTTAACTGGCATAGTTAGCTAGCTAGTTAGCCAGTTGATTTAGCCAACTGACTTTACTAGTTGGCTAATCAGATAGCTAGCTAACTTAACGAGTTTGTTAATGAGTTATATAACTGTTTTAACTAGCTGATAAATGAGTTAAATAGGTGACTTAATTAGATGGTTAACGAGTTAGCTAGGTGACTAACTTGTAGGCTGACAAGTCAGCTGACTAGTTAGCTGATTTACCACATTGGCTGATTACACGACCGACTTGTTAGCTGGGTTAGCAAACTGGCCGACTAGTCAGCAGACTATTTACCTAAGTTAACTAGTTGAATGATAAGTTGGCCCCCTAGTTAGCTCGGTTAAGTAGTTGACTGGGTAGTTTGCTGACCTAACTAGTCGGCCGACTATTTGGTTGACTACTTAGCTGACCTAATTAGTCTACCGACTAATTAGCTGACCAAATTAGCTGACTAATCAGCTGATCTAACTTGTCGGCTGACAAGTTGGTCCACTAGTCAGCCGATTGGTTAGTTTACTTAATTAGTGACCCAGCTAGTAGGCCGACCGTTTAGCTGACTTAACTAGTCAGCCGGAGTGTGAACCAACTGGTGAGCTGACATAACTAGTCAGCCTGCTAATGAGCTTATGCGTGCTCTGGCATAACTAGTCAGCTGGTGAGTGAGTCGACCTGTGAGCTGACTTAACTATTCAGCTGCTGAGCAAATGACTAGTTAACTGACCTTTTGGCCTTCGAGCGAGCGGAAAAGTTAGTTGACCTGATGGCTGGTGATCGAGCCAACTAGTTTCCTGACCGGTTTTCATCGAGCAAGTCTACTAGTTAGCTAATCTGATTGAAAGAGAGGAAGCCCACTAGATAGCTGACCAGATAGCTGAGTTGCTAGCCGACTAGTTAGCTAAGTAACTAAATGATTTGCTAGCTGACTTAACTAGCTAGCTGATTAGCTAGCTGGCTATCTAGCTGACATAACTAGTAGCAAACAAGCTATCTAGCTGTCTAGCTAGCTGACTTAAATAACTAGGTAACTGGCTAGTTAGCTGTCTAGCAGACTTAAATATCAAGCCGACTAGCTAGCTGACTAGCTAGCAGAATTAACTAGCAAGCTGATTATGAACCTGAGTAGTGAGTTGATGTAACATGTTAGCTGAATATTTACCTGACTTGCAAGCTGACTTAACTGCTAGCTAGCTAGCAACCTGTTTTAACTGGCTGACTAGCTAGTTGGCTGGCTAGTTTGGTTAGCCAGCTAACTTAACTAGCTGGCTATTTTGTTGGCTAGACTGCTAGACAACTGGCTTAACTAGCTAGCAACCTGGCTGGCTAGCTGCCTAGGCAGCCATTAGATTGCTAGTGGGCTGGCCAGCTGGCTAGCCAGTCACGTTAAATAACCAGATGGCTGGCCAGACAGTGGGATAGACAGCTGGCTTAAATAGCCAGCCACCTGGCTGGACAGTCGGATAGCCAGCTTGCTTAACTAGTCTGCCAACCTGATGGTCAGTCGGCTAGCCAGCCAGTTTAACTAGCTGGCCACCTACCTGCTGGCTATCCAGCTGAATTATCTAGCTAGCTACCTACCTAGCCAGCTGGCTAGACAGCTGACTAAACTAGCTGACTTAACCAGCTACCCAATTTGGCTACCCAGGTGATTTAACTCACTGACATTACTATCTAGCCAGGTAGCTATCTGGCTGATGTAACTAGCCAGCTAACTACAATGCTAAATTAGAAAGCTGACTTAACTAGCTGACTTAGCTAGCTGACCTAGCTACTTAGCTTGCTGACTTAACTGACTGACATAACTAGTTAGCTAGCAACTTAACTACCTGAATTAAATAGTTAGCTAAATATTTAACTGGCTAAATAACTAGTTGAGTTAAATAGTTAGCTAACTAATTAGGTTGCAGACTTAAGTTGCTGACTTAAATAGCTAGCTAACTAGTGAGCTAGCTGTCTTAACTTGGTGACTTTGCTAGATAGCTAATTAACTAGCTAACTTAGCTAGCTGACTTAACTAGTTGGTTAACTATATAGCTAGCTGACTTAATTAGTTGGTTAATGAGTTAGCTAAATGTTTAAACTATTTGGTAAACGAGTTAACAAGCTGTTCTAATTAGTTGGGTAATGAGTTAGCTAGGTCACTTAACTTGTTGGCTGACGATTTTGCCGACTACTTATCTGGTTTAACTCATTGATTGACTACTCGGTCGACTTGTTTGCTGACATAACAAGTTGGCCAACTAGTTGTCCGACTACTTAGCTGGGTTAATTAGTTGAATGATGAGGTGGCCCACAAGTTTGCTCAGTTAACTATTTGTCTGGCTAGTGTTCTGAACTAACTAGATGGCTGACTAGTTGCTCGACTAGTGAACTGACCTAACTGGTTGGCCCACAAGTTAGCTGACCTAACTTTTCAGCTGACAAGTTGGCCAGATAGTCAACCGATTGGTTAGCAGACTTAAATATTTGGCTGGCTAGTTGGCTGACCGGTTAGCTTCCTTAAGTAGTAGTCCAGCGAGTTAGCCCACAGGTTAACTGACTTAACTAGTTGGCCAACGAGTGACCCGACTGGCCAGCAGACTTAACTATTTGGCTGGCGAGTGAGCTGACTGGTCAACTGGTTTAACTAGTCAGCCGGTGAGTGAGCTGACTAATAAGCTGACTTTAGTCGGCTAGTGTGTGATCCAGTGGTCAGAAGAGTTAACTTTTCAGCCATTGAATTAACTTACTGGTGAGCTGACTTAAGTAGTCTGCCATCCAGTGACCTGACATGTGAGCTGCCTTAACTACTCGACCAGTTTGCAAGCTGACTGGTGAGCTGACTTAACTAGTCAGCTGGTGAGAAAGCCAACTAGTAGGTGACCTGTTGGCCAGTGAGCAAGCTGACTATTGGACTATGTTGGATGGCAAGGAAGTCGACTAGTTTGCTGACCAGTTTGCAACTCAGCGAGCTGACTAATTAGCTGATGTGATGGAAAGCGAGCAAGCCCACTAGTTATCTGACAAGATAGCTGAGTTTCTAGCTGACTAGTTATCTAAGTATCTAGCTGATTTGCTAGCTGACTTAAGTAGCTAGCTGACTAGCTGACATAACTAGCTAACAAACAAGCCAGGTAACTCTCTACCTTGCTGACTTCACTAGCTATCTATCTGGCTAGTTAGCTGGCTAACTGACTTGACTATCTAGCTGACATGCTAGCTGACTAGCTAGTTGAATTAACTACCTAGCAGACAAGCAAGCTGACCTGCTAGTTGACTTCACTAGCTAGCTGAATGGTTAACTGACTTGTTAGCTGACTTGAAATCTAGCTGGCTAGCTAGTTGACTTAACTACCAGACTAGCAACTAGCTAGTTAACTGGTTGTCTAACTGGCTAGCCATCTGGCTTAATGAGCTAGATAGGTGGCTGGCTAGCTGGCTAGGCAGCCGACTAGCTAGCTGGTGGGCTGACCAGCTGGCAAACCAGCCAACTTAAATAGCCATCTGGCTGCCTGGACAGTCGGATAGCCAGCTGGCTTCACTAGACAGCCACTCTGCTAGTCAGCCAGCTAGCCAGCTGGCTTATCTAGCGGGCCACCTAACTGTCCAGCCTGCTAACCAGCCAACATAACGTGTCAGGCATCTAGCTAGCCTGTTGGCTAACAAGCTGACATAGCTAGCTGACTTAACTATATAGCAATCCGGCTAGCTGCCTGGCTTAACTAGCTAGCCTCCTAGTTAGCCAGCTGGCTAGCCAGCTCACTTAAATCGCTGAATTAACTAGGTAGCCAGCCGGATTAATTACCTAGCTACCTTCATATCCAGGTGGCAAGTCCGCTGAGTTAACTGTCTAGCTTAACAAGCTATCCAGCTGGCTAGGCAGCTGATGTAACTAGCGAGATACCTAGCTAGACAGTTGACTTAACAATTGAATTAACTAACTGACTTAACCAGCTAGCCAGCTGGCTAGTCAGCTGATTCAATTAGCTGAAATAACTAGATAGCCAACTGGCTAGCCAGCTTACTTAACTAGCTGACATGAGTAGCTAGCAAGGTGGCTAGCCAGCTGACAAAAATAGCTAGTTATATGTATCCCAGAGGCTTGCCAGCTGACTTAACTACCTAGCTACCTAGTTAACCAGTTGACTAGCTAGTTGACATATCTAGGTGAATTAACTAGCTAGCCAGCTGGATAGCCATCTGAATTAACAAGCTAGCAACCCAGCAATGCAGCTGGATAGCCAGCTGACATAACTAGCTGACTTAACTAGCTAGCAAGCTGACTTAACTGGCTGACTTAACTAGCTAATTACTCAGGTATCTAGCTGACTTACTCGCTGAAATATCTAGCTAGCTACATAACTAGCTGTCTAGCTAGCTAGCCCACTTAACTACCCGACTTAAGTAGCTGGCTAGCTGACATAATTACCTGATTTAACTGGCTATCTATCTAGCCAGCCAGCTGACTTTACTAGCTGAAATAACTAGCTAGCCAGCTATCTAGCCATGTAATTAACAAGCTTTTTAACTAGCCAGCGAGCTGGCTAGCCAACTGATGTAAAGAAGTGAATTAACTAGCTAGTCTGCTGACTAAAGAAGTTGATTAATGAGTTAGGCAGCTGGCCAGCCAGGTAACTAAACTAGCTGACTTAACTAGATATCCAGACGGCTGGGCATCTGACTTAACAAGCTCTGTACCTCTCTAGCTTCCTGGATAGCAAGCTGACTTAACTAGGTGACATAATTAGCTAGCCAGATGGCTAGCCAACAGACTTAAATAGATCACAACCTAGCCAGCCAGCTGGCAAGCCAGCTGACTTAAATAGTTCTCTTAACTAGCTGGCCTGCTTTCTAATCAGTTGAATTAACTAGCATGCTACATAGCTACCCAGCTGTCTATCAAGCTGAATTAAGTAGGCGACTTATCTAGCTAGCCAGCTCTCTACCTGTTTACTTAACTAGCAAACTACCTAGCTAGTCAGCTGCTTTCTCACCTGACTTAACTAGGTGACTTAACTAGCTAGCGAGCTGGCTAGGCAGCAGACATAACTAGATAGATACCTAGCTAGCCAGCTGGTTAGCCAGCTCTCTTAACTATCTGGCTTAACTAGTTACCCAGCCTTCTTGCCAGCTGACTTAATTGCCTAGCTACCTGGCTAAACAGCTGAATTTACTAGCTGAAATAACTAGTGAGTCAGCTGGCTAGCCATCTGACATAACCAGATTTTTAACTAGCTAGTCAGCTGGCAAGACAACTTACTTCACCAGCTGACTTAACAAGCTAGCCAGGTCTTTAGACAGCTGACTAAACTAGCTGACTTTACTAGCTGGCCAGCTGGCTAGCCACCTGAATTAACTGACTACCTACCTAGATAGGCAGCAGCCTAGCCAGCTACTTAACTAGCTGAGTTAACTAAGTAGCCAGTTGGCTATCTAGCAGAGTTAACTAGCTACTTACCTAGCTAGACAGCTTGATAGCCAGCTGACTTAACAATATGACATAACTAGATAGCCTGATGGCTTGCCAGCACACTTAACTAGCTACCTACTTACAAATTCCTCTGGCTTGACAATGGATCTAACTACCTAACTGGCTAACCTGCTGGTCAGAGAGCTGACTTAACTATGTGACTTAATTAGCTAGTCAGCTTGCTAGCCAGCTGATTTAAGTAGCTAGGTACCCTGATAGGTAGCTGGCTAGCCAACTGACTAAACTAACTGACTTAACTAGCTAGATACCTAGCTAACCACCTGACTTAACTAGGTGACTTAAATAGCTAGGCAGTAGGCTATACAGCTGACTTAACTCTCTAGCTACCTAACTAGCCAGCTGTCTTGCCAGCTGACTTAACTAGGTGACTTAACAAGCGAGCCAGCTGGCTAGCAGGCTGACCTAAATTTCTAGCTACATAGCTAGCCAGCAAGATAGACAACTGACTTAACTAGTTAGCTACCTACATAACCCGATGATTTGTGAACTGACTTACCTACCTAGCTACCTAACTCACCAACTCTGGCTAGTGAGCTGACTTAACCAGTTTACTTAACTAGTTTGTTCACTGTCTAGCCTGTTGACTTAACTAGCTAGCTACTCAGCAGGCCAGCAGGCTAGCCATCTGACTAAACTCGCTGACTTAACTAGCTAGCAAGCTGACTTAATTAGATGACTTAACCAGCTAGCTTCTGAGCTATCCTGCTGGCTTAATTAGCTGAAATACCTAGCTAGCCAAATGACTAGCCATCTGACTTTACTAGCTTTTTAACGACCTAACCAGATGGATGGCCAACTGACAGTGAGTTGACTTAACTAGATAGCCAGCTGTTTGCCAGCTGACTTAACTAACTGACTTACCCAGCTAGTTAGCTGACTAGCCAGATGACTAAACAACCTGGCTATCTATCTAGCCAGCTGGCTAACCAGCCATCTTATCTATCTGACTTAAGCTTGCAAGCTGGTTAGCCAGCTGACTTAACTATCTTGCTAACTACCTAGCTAGCAGGCTACCAAGCTGAATTAACTAGGTGCATTGAACAGCTAGTCTGCTGGCTAGCACGCTGACTCTTCTAGCTAGCTACCTACTTAGCCAGCTGGCTAGACAGCTGACTAAACTAACTGTCTTAACCAGCTAGCCTGTTGGCTAGCCAGCTGACTTACCTCGCTAAATATCACTAGCTAGCCAGGTAGCTATCTCACTGACTTAACTCTCTAGTTAACTACCTTGCAAGTTCGCTACCCAGTTCTTTTATCTAGCTGAATTAAGCAGCTAACCAGCTAGCTAGCCAACTTACTGAACTAGCTCAATTCCTAGATAGCCAGGTGGCTAGCCAGAAGACTTAACTAGTTGACTTAACGAGCTAACTGCCTAGATAGCCAGCTGACTTAAATAGTTAGCTAATTAGCTAGCTACCTAGCTATCCAACTGACTTAAATTGTTAGTTAACTAGCTAGATACCTAGCTGACAATCTGACTTAAACAGTTAGCTGCCTAGCTAGGTAGCTAACTTAACCATCTAGCTAACTAATTAGCATACCCATTAACAAATGTGTTAGCTAGGTTACTTAATCATCTGACTGAACTCGTTAGCTAATGAGCTAGCTAGCTGACATAATCAGCTGACTTAACTCGTTACCTAACTTGCTACCTAGCTGACACAACCAGCTGACTTAATTCGTTAGCTAATTAGATAGATAGCCTACTCAAGTAGCTGAGCAAACCCGTTTGCTAAGCAGCTAGCTAGCTGACTCAACCAGCTCATTCAACCCATTAGTTAACTAGTTAACAACCTGACTCAACCTGCTGATGTAACCCATTAGCTCACTAGCTAGCTAGCTTTCTTAACCTGCTGACTAATTTTAAAAGCTTACTTAACTAGTTGACTTAGCTGATTTAACTATTTAGATAGCTGACTTAACTGGTTGACTTAACTAGTTAGCTAGCTGACAACTACCTATATTAAATAGTTATCTAACTATTTAACTAGCTGAGTAACTAGTTGATTTAATAATTAGCTAACTAATTAGGTAGCAGTCTTAAATAGCGAACTTACATATTTAGCAACTTAGTGAGCTAGCTGACTTGGCTAGGAAGCTAGTTAGCTAGCTGACTTAGGTAGCTGACTTTAGTAGTTGGATAACGAGATTGCTAGCTTAATTAACGAATTGGTTAAGGATTTACCTAACTGTTTTAACTCTTTGGTAAACGAGTTAACTAGTTGGTTAACGAGTTAGCAAGGTGATTTAATATTTGGCTGAGTACATGGACTACTTAGCTGGTTTAACACGTTGACTGACTACTCGGCCGACTTGTTAGCTGACTTAACATGTTTGCTGACTAGTCGGTCAACTAGTTATCTGTGATAACTAGCTGACTAACTATCTGGTTCACTAGTTACCAAGGTTTACTTGTTGCCTGCTTGCTGACCAAACTAGTGTGCCGAATAATTGACCGTCTATTTAGTTGACCTAAATTGTCGGCCGACTAGTTAGCTGAGCTAAGTTGTCAGCTTACAAGTTGGTCAACTAGTCGGCCGACTGGTTAGCTGACTTATCTAGTTGGTTTGCTAGTTGGCAGACCAGTTAGCTGACTTAAATAGTCGGCCAGTGAGTGAGCCAACAGGTGAGTTGACTTACCTAGTCTGCCTGCAAGTGAGCCGACTGGTCAGCTAACTTAACTAGTTGGCTGGTGAATGAACTAACTGGTCAGCCGAATTTAGTCAGCTGGCAAGTGAGCCGACTGCTCAGAAGAATTAACTAGTGGGCCAGAGAGTGAGCTGGCCGGTAGCTGACTTAATTAATTGGACGGCTATAGAACCAACGGGCGAGCTGCCTTAACTATTCAGTCGGCAAGTGAGCCGACTGGTGAACTGACATAACTAGTAGGCTGGTGAGCAAGGCGAATATTAGCCATTCTGTTGGCTTGCGAGCTAGCCAACAAGATAGTTGACCTATTGGCTGGTGAACAAGTCGACTAATTTGCTGACCAGTAGGCAGACGAAGTAGCTGAATAGTTAGCTTACCTGATGGAAAGCGAGTGAGTCTAGTAATTAGTTGAGCAGCTAGGTGATTTGCTAGCTGACTAGATAGCTAAGTAACTAGCTGACTTGCTAGCTGACTTAACTAGCTAGCTGACTAGCTAGCTGGCTATCTAGCTGAAATAACTAGCTAGAAATCAAACTATCTAGCTGTCTAGCCAGCTGACTTAACTAGTTGACTTAACTAGATAGCTAACTGGCTAGTTAGCTGGCTATCTGACTTAACTAGCTAGCTGAGTAGCCAGCTAACTACCTAGCTGACTTAACTAGATAGATGACTAGCTAGCTGATTTAACTAGCTTAGGAGGTAGTTGGCTGGCTAGCAGGATAGCTAGCTGACTTAATTAACTAGCTAACTGGTAGGCTAGATGAATAGCCAGATGGCTTAACTAGCTAGCTGCCTGGCAGGCTAACTGGCTAGACAGACATCTAGCTTGCTAGCAGGCTGGCAAGCTGGTTAGCAAGGCAGCTTAAATAGTCAGCCCACTGACTAGACAGATGGATAGCCAACCGGGTTAACTAGCCAGCCACCCTGCTGGTCAACTGGCTAGCCAGTGGATTTAACTAGCTGGCCACCTACCTGACCAGCCTGCTAACCAGCTGGCTTAAATTGCCAGACATCTAACTAGCCAGTCAACTAACCAGCTGACTTAACTAGATAGCCATCCGGCTAGCCAGTTGGCTTTACTTGCTAGCCACCTAGCTTGACAGCCAGCTAGAAAGCTCACTTAGCTTGCTGAATTACCTAGCTAACCGGCCCTCTACCAAGCTGACTTAACTAACTAACTACCTACCTAGACAGGTGGATAGCCAGCTAACTTATCTAGCTGACATAACCAGCTAGGCAGCTGGCTAGCCAACTGACTGAACTAGCTAGCTAACTAACTAACAATTGGATAGCCAATTGTATTAACTAGCAGACTTAACCAGCTAGACAGCTGGCTAACCAGCTGACTCAAATAGGTGAATTAACTAGTTAGCTGGTTGGCTACCCAGCTGATTTAACTAGCTAGCCAGGTGGCTAGCCAGCTGACTTAACTAGTTAGCTACATAGTATCCTGCATTCTTGCCAGCTGACTTAACTATCTGGCTACCTAGATATCCAGGTAGCTAGCGAGCTGAATTAACTAGGTGACCTAACTAGATAGCAAACTGGCTAGTCAGTTGATTTAACTAGTTAGCTACCCAGCTAGGCAGCTGACTTAACTAGCTGACTTAACTAGCTAACCTAGTTAGACTGCTGGCTAAGAAGCTGACTCAACTAGATGACTTAACTAGTTTTCCTGATGGCTGGCCAGCTGACTTAACGAGTTCTCACCTAGCTAGTTAAATGGCTAGACAGCTGAATTAACTAGTTGACTTGTTTAGCTAGTCAGCTGGCTAGACAACTGAGTTAACTATCTCGCTACATAGCTAGTCTGCTGTCAAGACACCTGACATAACTAGCTGACTTACATAGCTGGCCAGATTGTTAGTCAGCTGAATTAACTAGCTTGCTCTATAGCTAGCCAGCTGGCTAGCCAGGTGACTTAACTAGGTGACTTAACTATCTTGCCAGCAGCCTAGACAGCTGACTTAACTATCTAACTACCTAGCTAGCCAGCTGTCAAGCCAGCTGACTTAACTAGGTGACCTAATTAGTTAGTCAGCTGGCTAGTAGGCTGATTTGAGGCCTAGCTACCTAGCTAGCCAGTTGGATAGCCAGCTGACATAAGTAGCTAGCTACCTATGAAGCCATCTCATTTGCCAGCTGACTTAGCAACCTAGCTAAATAGCTAACCAGCTGGCTAGTTATCTTAATTATCTAGGTTGTTTAACTAGCTAGCTAACTGGCTAGCCAGCTGATGTAATTAGCTAGCTACCTAGCTAGGCAGCTGGCTAGCCAGCTGACTTACCTCACAGATATAACAAGCTGGCAAGTTGACTTATCTAGCTGACTTAACCAGCTAGGTACGTAGCTAGCCAGCTGGAATAAATAGCTGTCTTAAGTACCTAGCTACCAATCTAGCTATCTAGCAAGCCAGCTGACTTAACTAATTGACTTAACAAGTTAGCTACCTGACATGACTAACTGACATATATCTAGCTTCCTAACTAGCAAGCTGACCTAACTAGCTGTAATAGCTAGCTAGACAGATGGCTAGCCATCTGACTTAACGAACTTTTTAACTAGCTAATTAGCTGGATAGTCAATTGACTTAATGAGCTGACTTAACTTGCTAGCCAGCTGGTTGCCAGGTGACTTTCCTACCTTACTTAACCAGCAAGTCAGCTGGCTAGACAGCTGCCTCAAATAGCTGGCTACCTATCTAGCCACCTGGCTGCCCAGCTGGCATACCTAGCTCACTTTAGCTAGCAAACTGGCTAGCCAGCTCACTTAAATAGCTAGCTACCTACCTAGGCAGCAGGCACGTTTGCTGACTTAACTATCTGACTTGTACAGCTAGCCTGCTGGACAGCAAGCTGACTTATTTAGCTAGCTACCTATGTAGCCAGCTGTCTAGACAGCTGACTAAACTAACTGACCTAACCAGCTACTCAGTTGGCTACCCAGCTGATTTAACTCTGTAACATCTCTAGCTAGCCAGGTAGCTATCAAGCTGACTTAAATACCCAGCTACCTACATTACCAGTTGGCTTCCAGCTCTCTTAACTAACTGAATTAAACAGCTAACCAGCTGGTAGCAAACTGACTTAACTGGCTCTCTACCTAGCTAGCCAACTGGCTAGCCAGCTGACTTAACTAGCTGACTTAAAAAGCTAACTAACTAGCTAGCCGGCTGAAGTAAATAGTTAGCTAACTATCTAGCTTCCTAGCTAGCCAGCTGACTTAAGAAAGTAGCTAACTACCTAGCTACCTAGCTAGCAAGCAGACTTAAATAGTTAGCTGCCTAGCTACCTAGCTGACTTAACCAGATGGCTACATAGTTAGTTTACTTGTTATCTAACATTCTAGCTAGCTGACTTAATCATCTGACTTAACTTGTTAGCTAATGAGCTAGCTAGCCTACTCAAACAGCTGACTCAACCACCTGACTTAGTTGGTAACTAACTAGCCTGCTGACTCAACCACCTGATTTAACACGTTAGTTAACTAGCTAACTACCTGACTCAACCTGCTGACTTAACCCGATAGCTAACTACCTAGCTAGCTGTCTTAACCAGTTGACTAAATTAGTTAGCTGACTTAACTACCTGACTTAGCTGACTTAACTACTTAGCTAGCTGACTTAACTGGCTGACTTAACTAGTTAGCTAGCTGACTTAACTGCCTGAATTAAATAGTTAGCTAACTATTTAACTAGCTGAATACCTAGCTGATTTAACTAGTTAGCAAACTAGGTAGCAGGCTTAACTAGCTGACTTAAATATTTAGCTAACTAGTGAGCTAGCAGTCTTAGGTAGCTGACTTAGCTAGGTAGCTAATTAGCTAGCTGAGTAGGCTAGTTGACTTAACTAGTTTCTATCGAGATAGCTAGCTGACTAAACGAGTTGGTTAATGTGTTAGCTAACTGTTTTAACTATTTGGCAAATGCATTAACTAGCTGTCTTAATTAGTTGGGTAACGAGTTAACTAGGTGACAACTTATTGGCGGACGATGTGGACAATGACTTATGTTGTTTAACACGATGGCCGACTACTCAACTGACCTGTTAGCAGGCTTAACAAGTCGGCCGTCTAGTCGGCTGACTAGTTAGCTGGGTTAATTAGTTGACTGACGAGTTGGCCCACAAGTTAGCTCAGTTAATTAATTGGCTGACTTGTTTGCTCACCTAACTACATGGCTGAGTAGTTCGCCAAATATTTAGTTGACCTAACTAGTCAGCCCACAAGTTAGCTGACTTAACTTGTCAGCTGACAAGTGGGCAAAATTGTCGACTGATTGGTGAGCTGATTTAAATAGTTGGCCGGCTAGTCGGCCAACTGGTTAGCTTACTTAACATGTCAGCCAGTGAGTGACCCACAGATGAGCAGACATAACTTGTTGGCCAGTGAGTGAGCCGACTGCTCAGTTGACTTAACTATTTTGTCCACAAGTAAGCCAACTGGTCAGCTGACTTAACTAGTTATCCGGCGAGTGAGCTGATTTGGAGCAATTAAAAAATTAAAGTCAGCTGACGTTAGTCAGATAGCAAGTGAGCCAAATGGTCAGAAGAGTTAACTAGTCAGCAAACCAACTGTTGAGCTGACTTAATTAGTCAGCTAGCGAGCAAGCCGACTAGTTAGTGGACCTGTTGGCCTGTGAACTAGCCAATAATTCAATTGACCTCTTGGCTGGTGAGTGAGCCGACTAGTTTGCTGATCAGTTTTCAGGCAAGCAAGCCAACTAATTAGCTGACCTGATGAAAAGCGAGTGAGCTAATTAGCTATCTGACCAGTTAGCTGAGTTGCTAGCCAACTAGTTAGCTCAATAACTAGCTGATTTGCTAACTGACTTAACTAGCTAGCTGACTCGCTAACTAGCTAGCTGAGTGGATAGCTGGCAATGTAGCTGACATAACTAGATAGCAAACAAGCTATCTTACTCTCTAGCTTGCTGACTTCACCTGCTTGCTGAATAGTTAGGTGAATTGCTAGCTGATTTAACTAGCTAGCTGCCTAGCTGGCTGACATAATGAGTTGACAAGCTGCTTTGCTGGATAGCTGACCAGCCAGCTGACTTAACAAGTTAGTTAACTGGTTGTCTACAAGGCTAGCCAGCTGGCTTAACTAACTAGCTACCTGGCTGGCTAGTTGGCTAGGTAGCTGGCAAACTAGCTAGTGGGCTGACCAGGTGCCTAGCCAGCTGGCTTAAATAGCCATCTGGGTGGCTGGACAGTAGGATAGCCATCTGGATTAACTAGTCAGCCAACCTGCTGGTCAGCCGGTTAACCAACTGGATAAACTAGCAGGCCACCTACCTTATCACCCTGCTAACCAGCCAGCTTAACTTGTCAATCACCTAGTTAGCCTGCTGACTGACAAGCTTCCTGATCTAGCTTACTTAAATAGATAGCCATCCATCTAGCCAGCTGGTTTAACTAGCTTGCCACCTAAATAGCCAGCTGGCTAGCCAGCTCAATTAACTCACTGAATTAAATATCTAGCCAGCTGGCTAGCCAGCTGACTTAATTACCCAACTACCTACCTAGCCAATTATCTAGCCAGCTGACTTAACTACCTGACTTAAACTAGACAGCTTGCTAGCCAACTGATGTAAGTAGTGACCTACCTAGCTAACCAGTTGACTAGTCACTTGAATTAACTAGCTGACTTAACCAGCTAGCCAACTTGCTAGTCAGCTGACTCAACTAGATGATATAAGTAGATTGTCAGCTGGATAGCTAGCTGACTTAGCTAGCAGATATCACTAGGTAGACAGGTGACTAACGAGCTGAATTAAATAGCTGGCTACCTACGTATCTCGATGGGGTTGCCAGCTGACTTAACTACCTAGCTAACTAGCTAAACTGCTGGCTAGTGAGCTGACTTAATTAGGTGACTTAAGTAGCTAGCCAGCTGACTAGCCAGCTGACTTAACTAGCTGACTTAACTAGCTAGTTACCCAGCTAGCCAGATACTTTACTAGTTGAAATAATTATCTAGCTGCATAGTAGCTAACTAGCTAGCTAGGCAACTTAGCTAGCTGACTTAACTACCTAGCTAACTGATATAACTAGCTGACTTAGCTAGCTATCTACCTAGCTAGCAATTTAACTTAACTAGCTGAAATAAGTAGCTAGTTAGCTATCTAGTCAGCTAACTGAACGAGTGTTTTAAGTAGCTGGTGAGCTGTTTAGCAACCGACTTAATGGGGTGATTTAAATAGCTAGCCAGTGGGTTATCAGCATACTTAACTAGTTGATTAACAAGCTAGGCAGCTGGTCAGCCAGTTGGCTATACTAGCCGACTTAGCTAGATATCCATACGGCTAACCAGCTAACTTAACTAACTCTCTACATCTCTAGCCACATGGATAGTCAGCAGATTTAACTAGCTGACATAACTAGCTAGCCAGCTGGCTAGTCAACCGACTTAACTATGTCACTACCTAGCCAGCCAGTTTGCTATCCAGCTGACTTAACTAGCTGCCTTAATTAGTTGGCCTGCTTTCTAGCCAGTTGAATTAACTAGCTTGATACATAGCTAGCCACTAGGCTATCCAGCTGAATTAACTTATATAGGTGACTTATATAGCTAGCTACCTGTCTAGCTAGCTGACTTAACTAGCAAGCTACATAGCTAGCCAGCTGCATTCTCAGCTGACTTAAATAGCTGACTTAACTAGCTAGCTACCTAGCTTGACAGCTGATTAAGCTAGCTGAAATAACTAGCTAGCCTGCCATCTAGCCATCTGAATTAACTAACTTTTTAACTAGCTAGGGAGATGGCTAGCCAACTGACTTTACGTGGTGATTTAACTAGCTATCCAGCTGGTTAGCTACCTGACTTAACTAGGGGATTAACGAGCTAGGCAACTCGTCAACCAGGTGACTAAACTAGCTGACTTAACTAAATATCCAGTTGGATAGCCAGCTGATTTAACTAGCTCTCTAGTTCTCTAGCCACCTGGATATCCAGCTGACTTAACTAAATGACTTAATTAGCTAGTCAGCTGGCTAGCCAACTGACTTAGCTAGGTTACTAACTAGCCAGCCAGCTGGCTAGTCAGCTGACTTAACTAGCTCTCTTAACTAGCTGGCCAGGTTTCTAGCCAGTTGAATTAACTAGCTTGCTACATAGCTTGCCAGCTAGCTATCCAGCTGAATTAACTGGGTGACATCTAACTAGCCAGCTGTCTAGCCAGCTAACTTAACTAGCAGGATACCTAGTGAGCAAGATGTCTAGTCAACTGACTTAACTAGGTGACTAAACTAGCTAGGTAGCTGGCTAGACAGCTGACATAACTATCTAGCTACCTATATTGCAAGCTGGCAAGCCAGCTGTATTAACTAGCTGACTTAAATAGCTAGCCAGCTGGATAGTCAGCTTATTTAATTGCCTAACTACCTAGCTAGCTGACTGATGTAACTAGCTGAAATAACTAGTGAGCCAGCTGGCTACCCATCTGATGTGACCAGCTTTTTAAGTAGCTAGCCAGATGACAAGATCACTGACTTCACCAGTTGACTTAACTAGCTAGACAGCTGTTTAGCTAGCTGACTAAATTAGATGACGTTACTAACTGGCCAGCTGGGTAGACAGTTGACTTAATTTCCTAGCTACCTAGCTAGCCAGCAACCCAGTCAGCTAACTTAACTAGCTGATTTAACAAAGTAGCCAGCTGGCTAGCCAGTGGACTTAACTAGCTATCTTCCTAACTAGACAGAGAGATATCCAACTGACTTAACTAGCTGACATATGTAGACAGCCTGATGGCTAGCCAACACACTTAACTAGCTACCTACCTACATAGTCCTCTGACTTGCCAACTGTTTTAACTACCTAACAACTTGGTTAACATGCTGGCAAGCGAGTTGATTTAACTATGTGATTTAACAAGCTAGCCAGCTGGCTAGCCAGCTGATTTAACTAGGTATGTACCCTGCTAGGTAGCTGGCTAGCCATCTGACTTAACTAGTTGACTTAATCAGGTATACAGCTCTCTAACAGTCTGATTTAACTGCCTAGCTTCCTAGCTTGTCAGCTGGATAGCCAGCTGACTTAACTACCTAGCTACCTACATAGCCTGCTCTCTTGCCAGCTGACAACTACCTAGCTACCTAGCTATCAAGCTTGTTAGTGAGCTTACTTAACAAGGTTACTCAACTAACTAGTTAACTGGCTATCCAGTTCACTTAATTAGCTAGCTATACAGCTAGAGAGCTGGCTAACCAACTGAGGCAACTCGCTGACTTTACTAGCAAGCAAGTTTACTTAATGAACTGAATTAACCAGCTAGCTACCTAGCCATCTAGCTTGCCAGCTGACTTAACCAGCTGACTTACATAGCTGATTTAACTAGCTGGCTTAATTAGCTAGCTATCTAGCTATCTTACTTGCCGGCTAACTTAACTAGCTGAATAAACTAGCTAGCTAGCTAACATAACTAGCTGACTTATATAGCTAGCTTCCTAGCTAGCCAGCTGATTTAAGTAGCTGAAATAACTTACTAGCCTGATGGATAGCCATCTGCCTTGACTAGCTTTTTAACTAGCTAACCAGCTGGATAGCCAACAGACTTAATGAGCTGTCTTAACTACCTAGCCAGCTGGTTGCCACCTGACTTAACTAGCTGACTTAAACAGCTAGTCTGCTGCCTAGCCAGCTGACTTAACTAGCTGACTCCCTATAAAGCAAACTGGCTAGCCAGCTGACTTACCTAGCTGACTTAAACTACCAAGCTGTGTAGCCAGCCAATTAACTAGCAAGCTACCTACCTAGTCAGAAGGCTAACCAGCTGACTTAACTAGCTGACTTGAACTGCTAGCCTGCTGGCTAAAAAGCTGACGTATCTAGCTAACTACCTACCTAAACAGCTGGCTAGACAGCTGACTAAACTGGCTGGCTTAACCAGCTAGACAGTTGGCTAGACAGCTGACTTAACTCACTGACATCATTAGATAGCCAGATTGCTATCTAGTTGACTTAACAAGCTAGGTACCTATCAAGTAAGTTAGCATGCCAGCTCTCTTAACTAGATGAATTAACCAGCTAGCCACCTGGTTAGCCAGCTGCCTTAACTAGCTTGCTACCTAGCTAGCCAGTGACTAGCCAGCTGACTTACCTAGCTGACTTAAATAGCTAGCTACCTAGTTATCCAGTTGACTTAAATAGTAAGTTAACTAGCTAGCTGCGTATCTAGCCAGCTGACTTAATATTTTTGCTGCCAATTGGCTACTTGACTTAAACAGCTAGCTAACTAGTTAGCTCACTCATTATCTAACATGCTAGTCAGGTGACTTCATTATCTTACTTAACTCATTCGCTAATGAGCTAGATAGCTAACACAACCAGCTGACAAATCATAGCTAGCTAGGTAGCTAACTGACTCATCCAGCTGACTTAATTCATTAGCTACCTAGCCTACTCAACCAGCTGAATCCACCCATTTCCTAACTTGCTAGCTAGCTGACTCAACCAGCTTACTTAATACATAAGTTAACTAGCTAACTACCTGACTCAACCTTCTAACTTAACCATTAGTTAACAATCTAGCTAACTGTCTTAACCAGGTGATGAAATTAGATAACTGACTTAACTTGCTGACTTAACTGGCAGACTTAACTAGTTAGCTAGATCACTAAACTAGTGAAATAAATAATTAACTAACTACTTAATTAGCTGAATAACCAGCTGACTTAATTAATTAGCTAACTAGTCAGGAAGCAGACTTAAGTAGCTCACTTAAGTAGTTAATTAACAACTGAGCTAGCTGATTTAGCTAGTTGACTTAGCTAGCAAGCTGGTTAGCTAGCTGACTTAGGTAACTGACTTAACTAGTTGACTAACAAGATAGCTAGCTGACTTAACAGGTTGGTTAACGAGTTAGCTAACTGTTTTAACTAGTTGGTAAATGAGATTAATTGCTGACAACTAATTGGTTAATGAGTTAGTTAGGTGACTTGCCTTGTTGGTTGATGAGTCAGTCGACTAGCTAGCTGAATTAATACATTGGTTGACCATTTGGCCTAATACTTGGCCAATTATTTAGCTGGGTTAACTAGTTGACTGATGAGTTGGCCCACTAGTTAGCTCAGTTAGCAAGTTGCCTGATTAAATTGCAGACCTAACTAGTAGTCCAGTTAGTTGGCAGACTAGTTAGCTGACCTAACTATTCGGCCGACCAGTTAGCTGACCTAAATTTTCAACTGACATGTTGGCACACTAGTCAGCCAATTGGTTAGCTAACTTCACTAGTTGGACGGTTAGGAGTCTGACTGGTTATCTAAATTAACTAGTCAGCCAGTGAGTGAGCTGACAGGTTAGCTGACTTAATTATTTGACCCGTGAGTGAGCCGATTGGTGAGCTGAATTAACTAGTTCATTGGTGAGTGAGCCGGTTGGTCAACTGACTTAACTAGTAGTCCAATAGGTGGGTCGACTGGTCAGCCAACTTAACTAGTTGACCGGCATGTGAGATTTCTGTTCAGCTGAATTTAATCAGTTTGTGAGTTAGCCAACTAGTCAGACTTAACTAGTCAGCTGGTGAGTGAGCCAACCAGATTTAACTAGTCAGCCAGCAAGTGAACCGATGCGTGAGCTGCCTTAACTATTCAGCCAGTGAGTGAGCCGACCTGTGAGCTGACTTAACTGGTTGGCTGGCGAACAAGTTGACTAGTTCACTGACTTGTTGGCCTGCGAGCGAGTCGAAAATTATTTGACCTGTTGGCTGGTGAGTAAGCCGACTGCTTTGCTGACTGGTTGGCAGGTGAATGAGCTGAATATTTAGTTGACCTGATGGAAAGTGAGTTTGCCAACTAGTTAGTTGACCAGCTAGCCGAGTTGCTAGCCAACTAGTTAGTTAAGTAACTAGCTGGTATGCCAGCTGACATATCTAGCTAGCTGACTAGTTAGCTGGCAATCTAGCTGACATAACTAGCTAGCAAACAAGCTCTCTAAGTGACTACCAGGGTGATTTAACTAGCTATCTAACTGGCTAGTTAGCTGGCTAGCTGACTTAATTATCTAGCTGACTAGCTAGCTGACTTAACTAGCTATCTGACAAGCAACATGACTAGCTAGCTGACTTAACAAGCTAGCTGACTTGTTAGCTGACTTGCTAGCTGACAACTAGCTAGCTGGCTAGCTAAATTACTTAACTATCTGACTAGCTAGTTGACTGGGTAGCTGGCTAGCCACCTGACTTAAATAGCTAGCTACCTTGTTGGCTAGACGTCTATCCAGCTGGATTAACTAGCTAGCCACCTGGCTGGCTAGCTGGCTAGGCAGCCCGGCTAGCTAGTAGCGGACTGGCCACCTGGCTAGCCAGCTGGCTTAAATAACCAGTAATCTGGCTGGACAGTGGGATAGAAATTTGGCTTAACTAGCCAGCCACCTTGGTGTTCGACTGCCTAACTTGCCAACTTAATTATCTGGCCACGTACCTGCCAGCCTGCTAACCAGCCATCATAACATGACAGCCACCAGCTAGTCAGCTGACTAACCAGGTGACTTAACTAACTGACTTAATTAGATAGCCATTCAGCTAGCCAACTTGCTTTACTAGCTAGGTAGCTAGCTAGCCAGACCACTAGCCAGCTCACTTAACTCACTCACTTAACTAGCTAGCCAGCAGGCTATCCAGCTGACTTAATTAGCTAGCTACCTACCTAGACAGATGACTATCCAGCTGACATAACTAGCTGACTTAACCATCTAGACAGCTGGCTAGCCAGGTGAATTAACTATGTAGCTATCTAGTTACCCAGTTGGCTAGCCAGCTGACTTAACTAGCTGACATCTCTACCTAGCAAGGTGGCTAGTCAGCTGAATTAACTAGCTAGCTAACGATGTATACCACTACCTTGCTGGCCCAATTAACTACCTATCTACCTAGCTCACCAGCTGGCTAGCGAGCTGACTTAACTAGGTGACTTAACTATCTATCCAACTGACTAGTCAGCTGACTTAACTAGTTAGTTACCAAGATAGGCTGCTGGTTGGTCAGCTGACTTAACTAACTGACTCAAATAGCTAGCCAGCTGACTTATCTATCTGATTTAACTAGTTAGTCAGCAGGCTGGCCAGCTGAATTAAATAACTGACTTAACCAGCTAGCCAGCAGGCTAGCCAGCTGAATTAACTAGCTAGCTACGTACCTAGCCAGCTGGGAAGCCAGATGAATTAACTAGCTGACTTAAATAGCTAGCCAGCTGGCAAGCCAGCTGACTTAACTAGCGTGGAACTTAGCTATCCAGTTGACTAGCCAACTGAATTAACTAGTTAATGTGACCAGCTAGCTAGCTGGCACAACTTACTGACTTAACTAATTAGCCAGCTGGCTACCCAGCTGACTTAACTTGCACTCTACCGAGCTAGCAAATTGGCTAGTCAGCAGACTTAAGTTGTCTTAATTAGCTAGTCAGCAGACTTAAGTAGCTGACTTAACTAGCTATCTTAAATAGCTAGCCTGCTTGCTAGAAAGCTGAATTAACTATCTTGCTATATAGCTAACAAGCAGGCTAGCTAGTTGACTTTAATAGGCGACTTAACTAGCTATCAGCTGACTAGCCAGCTGAATTGCTAGGTAACTAGTAGCAAGCTACCTAGCTAACCAGGTGGATATCGAGCTGACTTAAATAGGTGGCTTTACTAGCTAGCCAGCTGACTAGATAGCTGATTTGACTATCTAGCTACCTAGCTAGCCAGCTGTCTATCAAGCTGACTTAACTAGGTGAATTACGTAGCCAGCGAGCTGGCTACCAGTCTGACCTAACTGCCTAGCTACCTAGCTAGACAGATGTATAGCCAGCAAAGTTAACTAGCTAGCTAACTACATAACCCATTGGATTGCCAGGTAACTTAACTACCTAGCTACATACCTTACCAGCTGGCTAGTGAGCTGACGTAACTGGGGTACTTAACTAGCTAGTTAACGGGCTAGCCAGCTGACTTAAGTAGCTAGCTACCTAGATAGGCAGCTGGCTAGGCAGCTGACTTAGCTCACTGACTTAACTAACGAAAAAGCTGATTTTACTGACTGATTTAACTGGCTAGCTACCTAGCTAGCCAGCTGTCTTAACTAGCAGGCTTACCTAGCTAGCTATCAAGCTAGCTATCTAGCTAGCCAGTTGACTTAACTAACTGACTTAGCTAGCTAGGTGACATAACTAGCTGACTTATATAGCCAGGTTTCTAGCTAGCCAGCTGACTTAACTAGTTGATATAACTAGCTAACCTGATGGATGGCCATCTGACACAACTAACTTTTTAACTAACCAGTTGGATAGCCAACTGATTTAATGAGCTGACATAAATAGTTAGTCAGCTGATTTCTTGCTGACTTAACTAGCTGACTTAACCAGCTAGTCAGCTGACTTAACTACATGGCTGCCTATCTAGCAAGCTGACTGGCCAACTGATTTACCTAACTGACAAGCTAGCAAGCTGACTAGCCAGCTTATTAAACTAGCTAGCTACCTACCAAGCCAGCAGGCTAGCCAGCTGACTTAACTAGCTAGCTTGAACAACTACACAGCTGGCTAGCAATCTGGCTTATCTAACTAGCTACCTACCTAGCCAGCTGGCTAGACATCTGACTAAATTAGCTGACTTAAACAGCTAGCCAGTTGGTTATCCAGCTTACTTAACTCGAAGACATCATTATCTAGCCAGTTAACTCTCTATCTGACTTAACTAGCTAGCTACCTACCTTGCCAGTTGACCAGCCAGCTCTCTTATCTAACTGAATTAACCAGCTAGCCAGGTGGCTAGCCAACTTACTTAACTACCTCGATACCTAGTTGGCCAGTTGGACAGTCAGCTGATTTAATTAGCTGAATTAACTAGCTAGCTACCTAGCAATACAGCTGACTTAAATATTTGGCTAACTAGCTAGCTACCTAGCTACCAGCTGATTTAAACAGTTAGCTAACTAGCTAGCTACCTAGCTAACAAGCTTATTTAAATAGCTTGCTGTGTAGCTATCTAGCTGACAATCAGCTAGCTGCATAGTTATCTTACCCGTTTTCCAGTGTTCTAGCTAGCGGACTTAATCATACGACTTTAACTCCTTAGCTAACGAGCTTCGTAGGTGGCTCAAGCAGCTGACATAAACCGCTAGCTGACTAGCTAGCTAGCTGACTCATGAAAGCTGGTTTAGCTCGTAAGCTAACTAGCTAGCTAGCCTACACAACCATCTGACCCAAACCGTTTGCTAACTAGCTAGCTAGATGACTCAACCAGCTGACTTAACCTGTTAGTTAACTAGCTAACTACCTGATTCAACCTGCTTTCTTAAACTGTTAGCTAACCTGCTAGCTAACTGTCTTAACCAGCTGACTTAATTGGAAAATTGAGTTAACTAGCTGAATTAAGTAGATAACTTTACTTAGGTAGCTGACTTAATTGGCCAATTAACTCGTTAGCTAGTTGACTTAAATACCTGAATTAGTTAGCTAACTATTTAACTAGCTGAATAACTAGGTGACTTTATTAATTAGCTAACTCGTTAGGTAGCAGACTTAAGTCGCTGACTTAAATATTTAGCTAACTAATGAGCTAGCTGACTTAGATAGCTCACATAGCTAGCTAGCTGGTTAGCTAGCTGACTTAGCTATCTGACTTAACTAGTCGGCTACTGAGATATTTAACTGACTTAACATGTTGGTTAATGAGTTACCTACTTGTTTTAACTGGTTTGGAAACTAGTTAACTGGCTGACTTAACTAGTTGTTTAAAGGGTTGACTAGGTGATTTAACTTGGTTGATGAGTCAGCAGTATAGTTAACTGTTTTAACATGTTGGGTGAATACACGACTGATTTGTTAGCTAGCTTAACAAGTTGGCCAACAGTCAGCAAACTAGTTAACTGGGTTAGATACTTCACTGATGAGTTGACGCACTAGTCAGCTCTGTTAACTAGTTTGATGGCTGATGTGCTGACCTAACTAGTCAGCCAATTTGTAGGCCGATTTGTTAGATGCCCTAACTTGTCAGCAACAAGTTAACTGGGCTAATTGCTGGCTGACAAGTGGGCCTACTATTCAGCAGATTGGTTAGTTGACTTAATTAGTTGGTTGGTTAGGCGGCTGACCGGTGAGCTGACTTAACTAGTCGGCCAGCGATTGAGCTGACAGGTGAGCTGATTTAAGTCATTGTCCAGTGAGTAAACTGACAGGTCAACTGACATAACTAGTCAGCCAGTGAGTTAGCCGACTCCTCAACTGACTTAACTATTCGACAGATGAGAGAACTGACTACTCTGCTGACTTTAGTTGACTGACAAGTGAGCCGATTGGTCAGGGGACTTAGTCAGCTGGTCAGTGAGACGACGGGTGAGACGACTTAACTAGTCAACCAATGAGTGAGGTGACCGGCGAGCTGCTTTAACTATTCAGCTGGTGTGCAAGCATATTAGTGAGATGAGTTATCTAGTCAACTGGAGAGCAAACCGACTAGCTAGCTAACCTGTTGGCCTGTAAGAGAGCCGACAAGTTAGTTGACCTGTTGGCTGGTGAGCAAGCTGATTATTTGCAGCTAGGTCGGCAGGCAAAGTAGCCGACTAGTTAGCTGACCTGATGGAAAGAGAGCAATCCCACTAGTTAGATGATCAGATAGCTGAGTTTCTAGCTGACTAGTTCACTAAGTAGCTAGCTGTCATGCTAGCTGACTTAACTAGCTAGCTGTCTAGCTAGCTGGCTATCTAGGTGACATAACTGGATACCAAACAAGCTATCTAGCTGTCTAGCAAGCTGACTTAACTAGCTAATTAACTGGCTAGTTAACTGAATAGCTGCCTTAACTAACCAGTTGACCAGCTAGCTAGCTGAGTAGCAAGCTGAATAGCTAGCTGACTTAAGTACCTAGCTGAATAATTAGCTGACTCGCTAGCTGACATAACTAGCTAGCTGGATTGCTAGCTGACTTAAGTAGCTGA
>NW_007231327.1:3326-10159 GCF_000164805.1 Carlito syrichta | reverse complement strand
TAGGAAAAAAGATTTAAGTTTGGGTAAAGTCAATCACTAGATCATATAAAAATTAAAGTTTAGGTTTATGAAACTCATATAAGTCATGGTAAGGAATAAGATTTGAATTAATTGTTATAGAATTACGGGGTACTATGTTGAGTCATAATAGGTTAATGGAATAAATAAAAATTAAGTCATTTAAGTAAACTTATAGATTATAGTGTTAAGTTGATAATATCAACCGTTAAAAAATATTAGGAGTCAGTGAACTTGGATTGAACCTAGAGTTAACTTAGAAAGTTTTTGTATTAATCAGGGTTTAGAACAAAGAGTATAATATGAATGATTTATTGAACACTATGGAAGACATTTTTGAACAATTGAAATTGTGCACCTGTGACCTTGATGTGAGTTTTGTGAAGCACGTCAGGTATCATGGAGTTTGAATTGTCTGCTTGGAACTTGCAAGTCTCGTGATGGTCTTGTGATGCATAATTTGTAAACTGCAATATACATCATGGAATTTGTACGCCCCCAGCAAATAATTATCACACTGCTGGAGGGTATAGAAAATGGTATATAAGTTGGAAAAGGTTTGAATAAAATTGGCTTCAGTCCTGATCAGACTGTTCCCAGAAGAACTGCCTCCGAGTGGTCTCTTCTCGCCGTCTCCTGATTCTCCGGTACGGGTCCTAACCCTTCCCTCCAAGGTCGGAGCGGGACTCCGATAGCTTATGTGAGGCAATGCCTTTCAGTTTACTGTTTTGAATACAATTGTACATTTTTCAGTAATTCTGTTGAAATGAATGGCATTGTTTGTGAAGTTTATGATGAAGCCATAGATGTTTCTTGACATCTATCGCTTCACAATATTTTCAGCAATTGATGTACTCCTGTATCCCTCTTTCCAATTTTTTTGAGTACTTACTTCCAGTTAGATGCTTTCCTTCAGGTTTTGGCATACAATTTCAAGATTTGGTATATTTTAAGCTTTGTGAGATATGATATACATTTTCTGTAGCTCCTTGTCCTCCTCCTCCTCCTCCTTTTTATCCTCCCTTTTCTTCTTCTTCAAGAACCCTTTCAAAATGTAAAAGACACTCTTAGATCACAGGTCATACAAAGTGATCTATGAACCATTTTTGCCAATCCTTGGTCTAGTCTTTATTGAGGAGAAGGCACATCTTTGAGCCAATTACTTTGAATCAATTATTGGTCTCCCCAGTCTTGTTCTTACTTTCATAAAGTCTATAATCAATATGGCATCCAGATAGGTGTTGTTAAAACATACGTCAAATCATATAACTTAAAGATCTTCAATGGCTTATTCAAAGCAAAAGTTAAAATTCTAAAAATGCCCCCAAAGCCCCAGCAATTGGAATGCTCCTTTTCCTTTCAGATTTTATTTTCTTCTCTGTTCCACTCTGATCCCTTTCCTACAAACACAGACATTCTTTCTGTTTCCTGAATATCCTGTAGACAAATTTGCCTCATGGCTTTTCCATCGGACTGTTCCCATTGCTTGAAACACTCATTCCCTAAATATGCACATTTTTGTTTCCTAGAACCCAATTATGTTCTTTCTTAAATTTTACCTTCCCCATAATTTCAACTTGCAACCTCTTCTCATCAACTAATACTCTTCATCATCCTTCTCTGCATTCTCTTTCATCCTAGCACTTACTTAGTGTACTGTTTATTTTACTCATTTATTTAATTTTTATTTATATGTTTGCATTTATGTTTATATAATTGCTTATTAATTTGTTTATTACCCCTCAACTAGAGGATGGGAATATTTATCCTTTTTGTTTGCTACTATATTCCCTGATTATATTATGTTGTATCTGTACAACATAAGGAAGAATAGTGCCTGGCAGTTGGTAGGGAATTAATACATTTTATTGAATGTATAAGTGTATTCATGAATTAATGAATCAATCCCCAGGGTTTCTGAATTGAGGACTGGTGGGGAAGATGGCATGGTTGGGACAGAACACTGGGAGAAGCAGCATTTGGAGCTATCTGATGTGTATCATAATATGTAGGTTCATCTTCATTTAACTAATTAGAATATGAGAGTTGGGAATTACTTTAGAAAGACTCATCCACAGAACTTTTTTTTTTTTTTGAGTTGGAGTCTCACTCTGTTGCCCAGACTGGAGTGCAGTGGCTGCTCCTGGCCACCTGCTGAGCTCCGGCGATCCTTCCGCCTCAGCCTTCCAAGTAGCCAGAATTACAGGCATGTGCTACCACGCCCAGCTGATTTTTTTTATTTATTGTAGAGATGAGGTCTCTCTGCCCAGGCGGATCTCGAACCCACAGGCTCAGGCAAACCACTCACCTCAGCCTCCCAAAGGCATGGGATTACAGGCTGAGCCACCGAGCCCGGCTCCACAGAACTTTTATAGTGCACTCTGTAGAGTGCTTATTAGGTGTGTATAGATATTGAAATGAATGCATGTATATACATTGCTGAAAAGGTAAAGAGTTAAGATGGAATAGGTTTAGTTAAAAGACCAGAAAACAGTCATTTTGATTTTGCTTGCACCTGCTTGTTTTTAATTTTTTCCTAATCATTAGCTCATAGAACTAGTTTCCCAGTTCTGATAATTGCTTGTAACTCTTCAATCATTTTTGTGTATTAATCATTTATTTCTATGCCGAGCATTTATCTTCTAGACATGATAAATTAAGCAGATCCAACAATCTATTGTGATCAACCTTCCATGACTGCTCCACCTGGCACCACCTGCAGTCACAAAGTATATGTTGCCCTGACAACTTCAAGGCACAAGATCAGTGTTATCAATGCCTACGAATGCAACTGGAAGGAAACTTTTACCCATTCCCTATATCCCATGAAACCTTTAATCTTAAATATATCCTGCACCCAAATCCTCCACCATGCTCTTGTAGTGTTGGCTCCTTCCTGGTCTCTCTGTCTCTCCCTTTGGGAAGTGAATAAACTTTTTTTACTTTGCCTTTGAAAATCTTTGCTTTATTCATGGCACCAGATCACTGACCTAACAAACGCTATTAATTTAAATTTTTGCAAGAGGCCCTGGAGGTAGGGATACCAAGTATCAGTATCCTTCTTTTATAGATGATTACATTTGGTTCAAGGTTACACCATAATTTAAATATAAATGTAAAGCTAGATGGACAGTTTTGAGGAGGTCCTCCCTAGGAAACTAATTTATTGCCACAGAGTCTGTTTTGCTAGTATTAGGATCTCTAATTTAGTGTTAATGTTGGCCAGTTGTACACAAAACTCCACAAGGGAAGAGGTGTAACAAAGTGTGTCTGTTCTTTTCTTTCATGAAATAGAATTTAATTTTTCACATTGCCCTTGGCCTAGCGGGGCTCTGTACAGTCAGTTGAGTGACTTAAAATTTTATTTTTTCTTTTCATATGAAAAAGTAAACCTGTAAAAGGAGAAAGTTAGAGGAAAAGTCAAGTATGAATTCATTATAGGGTAGGTAGAGGGATGATTTCTGGTCTTGTCCTTGTCCTTCTCCTGTACCAATGAAGACAAACTCATATTTGACATTGTCAGTGTGAGATTCACCTACTTATTGAAATCATGACTGTAGTAAAAATTCTTGAATTTCCCTGAAGACACAACTTCGGTGGTCTTACACATTCCTTCCTGTGGTATGTAAGACCTGGATCTAGGGGGTAACAGTACCAGGATCCACCATCTCTTCCCACCACTGCCCCAGACATGGCTTCTGATGGCAAGTTCATAGCCAATGTTTCCTTCTGAAAAATTGGATTTGTCAGCCTCTTTATTTCACCTCTCAGCTTCTTCAGTCTTTGGGAGTAGGTTTGTATGAACATGCTCACCACAGAACACTCTGGTATTTTCCTTTAAAGACAGAAACACAAGGCAGAAGATATTGTTGGAGCATTGGTTAGATCCCCTTCCCTAAGATGCTCACTCACAACTCATAGATGATTTTTCTGCAGAGTTTTACCTTCAGCTAAAGCAGAGTCACCTGGACCAGGTAGTTCCTACTAACCTCCTTCTTTGAACAGCCAGCAGCAGGGCAGCTACTGGCTCAGAAATCTAAGGGTGGTTAATGTGAGGCCACCTCTGTGCTGTAGTGTGCTCCAGAGCCACCCTGGAATCAGAATGAGGCAGGTCCCCAGCCAAACCTTGTTTCTCCTAGGTTCCTAGAGCTACCCTTCTTGAGTTTCCTCTCATATCCCCCAAGTGCATCTGTTGAATTTCATGTCACATGTTCAACTTTAGAGAATATAAACCAGCAGTTGGTAGTGGCAGTGGACCTAGGAAGCCAATCTTAAGGATAGATTCTGGGATTGGACAACTCCCCAAAGGATGGCAGTTACACTTCATCTAAGCAGGTAAATGAAGGACTAACAGGTCCCTGAGTATGTGTCAGGTGTGAGCTGGCTGATGTTTCAGTAGCAATGACCAGACTGAGCTACAAAATATGCACAGCAGGTACATCGCTTCTGAGTTTGAACATTGTGGGGAAAATGATAGCAGTTGGAGGGTGAAATTGGTTGGCTGTTAACAAGTGCCATGGATGCATTGAAGAGACAAAAGGACAGATTCAGAAATATCACTCAGCAATGGAAAGCAAAGTGTGAGAGTTGGAAGAGAGCTTCTTCCCCTGCAGCCAAAAGTCAGATAAAGCTGACACCAGGATCAAGACTTAATGACAAAGAGGCAAACATCTAGGAGCTAGGAGAGGGGTGCACCCTCATCCCATCATAAGCAGGCATTCAGAACATCCAATTTGAGGCCTTTCCTGACCTGGCCCTTTATGTGTCTCCATTTGACTCGTTCTAATTTGCATCCTTTTGCTCTACTAAAATGTCATCATAACTGTAGTATTTCTCTGAGTTCTGTGAGCCAAAATACAATGAGCATGTCATGGGAATCCTTGAAGATAAATTGGTCAGATGTGTTAGTGACCTGAGAACTCTAAATTTGAGACTTGTATAGGATGTGTGTTTAGTTTATCTAGTGTTAGAATTGGCCTATAACCAGTGGGGGGAGGGGTGCTAACTGCAGGTCATCTTTCTTAGTTGGCATCAGATTTGACTTGAACTGCAATATAGCAGTGGGGTCAAGGACCCAAAAGTTCAGAGGTGGGCATTTTGGAATAAGCTTTTTGCATAACCCTCCAGCTTCCAACAAGGATCCTCGGGAGGGCTGGTGAACCCCATAGTGGTGAAAGGGACAAGATCAACATTGAGATGCAAGAGTTAGCCATTCTTCATGAGTCACAGATCAAAGGAGAGAACACTGTTATGGTCCTGGAGTCCATGGTACCAATGTGATGAGAGGGTCTGGGAATGGAACAGGAACTAAAACTGTGCCATGAAACCAAGTGGGTATAATGAATAGATATAATAATGTATCAGAGTGCATCAAGCATGAACTGACTTGAAGAGATCTTGGAGTTATCTCAGAGAGGACAGTGTCCTTATAGACAAGAGATAAGGATCATCAACCAGTGCTTCATTTAATAGACATTAGTAGACATGATCAAGAGGAGCAGAAGGCTTATATCAGCTTCCCCAATGGAAAGTCATGATCCTTTACCCACTGAAGACCTGAGACAGTACTCACAACAGGAGCTTTAAATGGGTCCCCATGAGGAGTGTCCCTGCAAAACCATGGCAAGTGGTCCCCATTGGGGTACCCCAGTTCATCTTGGATGAGATCTATAATCATTGGTTTCAGAGAATGGACACTGAAGAAAGGTGAATAAACATTCATTGCAAGAGCTCTTGGACATGGAGCCCTACTCACATACTGAAAACACTTCTATGACCTCCTGTTAGAGTCATGACTCAGAAGGATGGTCAGGAAATCAATGGATTTCTTATCCACATCTGCCTCAGACTCAGTCCACTGGGCCATAGACACCCCCCACCCATCCTGGTGATATAGGCATATTTACATGATTGTGAGGATGCATAGACAAGACAGTTGGGAGATTCCTCATAGTGATTTCTTGGCCTGTGGATCTATAACTGTCATACTAGGAAACTTCTTTCTCCTGTCCTCCAGGATAACAAGAGGAGTCACAACAAGTACCACAACCCTAGGCAAGTGTGTGTGTGTGTGATAGATGAGACCTCCCTTCAAGACTTCAGTATCTAGAAATGATGGTTCCCATCTATCCCCACTAAATTCACCAATCTGACATCTCCAAAATTTAAATGGATAACGGTTGATGCAATAAAACTGCTGCAAACATCAACTGTAGCCCTACCATAGCTGCTGTGATAGATGTTTTTGCTTTACTCGTACAGATGTGCAGATGTTAACACAGGTGCAGGGACACAGCAATTAGTGTCAATCTGCAAAATGTATTTATTACAAAATTCATCAGGAAATTGAATCAGCAACAAGTTTCACTGACAAGAGGGCAACTAATATTCATTCACACCTGATATCACTCTCTCTAGCTCGCTCTCTGTCTCTCTTTTCTCCCTCCCTCTCTCTCTCTCTTTCTCCTATTGATGGTATTGTGACCACCAGATTGGTGAAACAGAAAATGACTCTGAATGCCTAAGTAACACTGTTCTCCAAAGGATATAAGTGGGCGAACAATGACAATGACATACAATGTTATACAATGATAAAAATGACAGCTCGACTCTAGTCATCAGCAATCTAGAGCAAAATGTTTCAGGTTGTTATCTCGGAGATCACAGTGTCCTTAGAGAGAAAAGAATAAAACAAACAACCCCATTATTAAATGGGCAAAAGATATGAACAGACACTTCACAAAGGAAGACATCTGAGCAGCCAACAGACACATGAAGAAATGTTCAACCTCACTAATCATCAGGGAGATGCAAAT
>NW_007231327.1:0-2424 GCF_000164805.1 Carlito syrichta | reverse complement strand
ATAAGAAAATGACTGACAGTAGTGGGAAACTATGGGGGGGAGGAAGATGGGATTAATGGTAGCAAATATCTGTCTGGGGATGGGGAAACACCTCTTATCAACAGGGTATCTGAATGAAACATACTTGTATACCTAACCCTTAACTGTACCCCACAACATCATAATAAAAAAATTGATTAAAATTAAAAAAATAAAAATAAAATAAATAAAAATACAATATTATGAAGCCTAAAAAAAAAAAGAGCCTATCCACATGTCCATTCAATGATCTGCTAAATTTATAATGTTTCTAGCAATCAAATAATATGAGGCAGGTTGGACATACCTTTCCTAAAAAGGGACACAATATTCCACCTTTCACCTCTCTCTTTCCCATGGTAGGAGGTTGAAAGGTACTTGGGGAATGCGGGGGTCCAACCCCTACAAGGGTCGTGAGGTTTCCTGAAGGAGAGACAGATAGGCAAAAGACGAAAACATTATACTTGGACACCTGCTTCCTGAACAGATGACGTTTAATGTTGGCTAATGGAAAGCTTTTATACCATTTGTAAAGGGGCAAGACAAAGAAAATTCCTTCACATATATATCCTCTAAAAGTTACCACCATCTAGTGGTCTTAGCAACAAACAAGCCAAGAACCCTATAAACATTCAGACAATGAGTCTTATTCATAAAGCCAAAAATGATAGTTTTAGTCCAAAGTCCCAAATTACAGTCCTTGAAATGTCTCAAGAAAGTTTCCAAGTGTGCATTTCTTCATGTAGCAGTAGTTTTCCTTCTGGGGCTTCTATGACCTTCAAAGCTTCGTAATTGCCTTTCTTGTCCAGGTGTCTTCGTTACTTTGCTCTTATCCTGCAGTGTTTATTTGTAAAGAAAACTCAAAAGAAGCTTTTAGTGATGTTTCCCAGGCCCCCAACGTTGCTTTCTGTCTTTAGTTAATTTATCATAATATAGAGTGAAAACCCATTCTATAAACGTTAACTTAGAGTTTTAACTATTGAATTAAGTGAAAACCTTAACGATTAATCTTTATCCTAAATCTGTGAAAACAGTGTTATAAATCACCTACATAACTCCTATAAGTGTTAGAACTTATAATGAATTCATAATGAACTTACTATAAACTTGTGCTTCTAAAAAACCTTATGTCTAAACACTAAACTACATAATTCTAAATCAAATGAGTGAATATACTTATATCATTTATTACTTAAGCAATATCTAGTAACTTATAACCAAGTGAAAGAAAGCATTCTTGATGTGCTTCAGAGTTTAACCCTTGCATTTGTTAGAAAAGGCCAAATGGCATAGTGGGAAATGGAAAAATAAACCATGACATTCTCTGGTTAGCTGTGAGTACCTCGCATAAACATGCCATTTTCTTCTTCCACGACTGCACTGAATGTCTTCAGCCGTACCAACAGCAAAGACAGAAGAAGAAGGGCTTCAGTTGCCCGGACTCACTTTTCAGGGGTCCTCAGCGCACCTGGACTTTGTCAATCAGGCGGGCCTCCAAGGCTGACTCCCAACAAGGGAGCATCTGGCAGAAACTGACAAGGGAGTGCAGTGCAGAACTCTTGGGTTCTGAAGCAAGGCCAGATGTCTCAGCAATGTAAGAAGAGGTCCTGACAAGCTTCTAGGCCTTGAGAAAGACAAACTTTTTGAACATAAAGCAGAAAGAGACCAGGTAGCCAGAACTTCTCATTATGATCTGTCTTCTGTCAGACCCACCAAATACCAAGACCAGGTGAGAAGAACAGTGTTCATTATATAAAGGTAGGGGTGAGTAAAATAAACAGTACACTAAGTAAGTGCTAGGATGAAAGAGAATACAGAGAAGGACGATGAAGAGTATTAGTTGATGAGAAGAGGTTGCAAGTTGAAATTATGGGGAAGGTAAAATTTAAGAAAGAACATAATTGGGTTCTAGGAAACAAAAATGTGCATATTTAGGGAATGAGTGTTTCAAGCAATGGGAACAGCCCGATGGAAAAGCCATGAGGCAAATTTGTCTACAGGGTATTCAGGAAACAGAAAGAATGTCTGTGTTTGAAGGAAAGGGATCAGAGTGGAGCAGAGAAGAAAATAAAATCTGAAAGGAAAAGGAGCATTCCAATTGCTGGGGCTTTGGGGGCATTTTTAGAATTTTGCTTTGAATAAGCCATTGAAGATCTTTAAGTTATATGATTTGACGTATGTTTTAACAACACCTATCTGGATGCCATATTGATTATAGACTTTATGAAAGTAAGAACAAGACTGGGGAGACCAATAATTGATTCAAAGTAATTGGCTCAAAGATGTGCCTTCTCCTCAATAAAGACTAGACCAAGGATTGGCAAAAATGGTTCATAGATCACTTTGTATGACCTGTGATCTAAGAGTGTCTTTTACATTTTGAAAGGGTTCTTGAAGAAGAAGAAA
>NW_007231326.1:0-21575 GCF_000164805.1 Carlito syrichta | reverse complement strand
GGGCATTTGTGATGCAGAGGCCTACAGTCCTAGACCCCCACAAGATGCACCCTAAGCTCGCTCACCGAATGTCACCCCATGGTCTGCTTCGGTTTTCTCTGCGTGACTGTGTGACAACATCACTAGTCACCCAAAAGTGCAATTTAGGGAGAGGAGCCGAGGTAGCCACCATGGAGAGGCAGATCAGCACTGCTCTCACCTAGCGAGACAGAGAGTGGAGATTCTGCCATGATTAGATGGAGTTATCCAGAGCACTTTTGGGTAGGCTGATCATTGTGAACCCGGCAGACACAGAATCCCAAGTGACCCCTTTCCCCACCCTGCACTAGCCACTGGCAACAGGCATGCACAGAGAAGGAAGATCTGACTGGAGAAGGGTGGCTGGTGTCATAAGACGCTCCAAATTGGTTCATCCTCCCCACCTCCCCCAGCAGTGCACAAAGTGTCAGTGTCACTTGAGAGGAAACCTGGTTGGGAGGCAGTGGTGGGTTCAGAGCCTGGGGGAATGAGGAGCAGTTTCTGTGCGGAGAAGGCCCACTTGCAGGTTGAATCTGACTGACACACCTGCTGCCAACACCTGTTGGAGCAACAGACCAGCATCTCTCTTGCAAGGCAGGGTAGAGGGTGGAGATCCAGCACCCAGTTAAAGGAGGCACCACGAACGTGTTTGGAAGGGTGAAACTCCCTGTCACCAGCAGGGAACTCCTTGAAAACACAGAGAAAAGGCAGATGTGGGAATCTGGGCACCCCAGGCCTTTGCTGCAAGCTAGATGCGTATAGTACCTGAGATCACGCTGTAAGAGAGAGGGAGGTGAGTGATTCTAAGATGGGCTTCATTCAGTCCCCTCTACTCCCTGTCACCAGCCATCAAGCACACACAGCACAGGTGGAGAATCCAGCCCAACTCATTTAGCTGGTGATAAATAAACTGCAGTAACAAGAACCTGCCACAAGGGAGAGCTTCCTCCTCTTTCACAGAAATAAATAAGGAAAAAACAAAAAAACAACTTTAAGAATTGCAAAGACACAACACATGAAAAAGCAGCCACCCAAGCACAAACAATGGTAATCACCCAGAAAAACCTATCTCAATTGACAGCCATAGAAGTCAGAGAATGGATGGCACAAGTTGACAGGAACCAAGAGAAATGTGAAGTGAAACTCAAAGAAATCATACAGGAGATAAAAGTGGAGTTGGCCAACTTCTAAAAAGCCTATTCTGAAATAATGGAAATAAAGAGCTCCATCCCTGAGCTCAATAACAAAGTAACAAGTATGGAGAACAGGCTCAAACAGAGGAAAGAATTTCAGACCTTGAAGACCAAAATATGGAATTCACACAGTCTGTTAAAAACATAGAAAAAAATCTCAAAAAGAAGGAAGAAAGTATCTGAGAGCTAACTGACATGCTCAAAAAGCCACACCAATGCCTGATTGGTATCTCCAAAGCAGAAAAAGAAAATGAAAACACCATGGAACAAATACTCTATGAGGTCATTCAAGAGAGCTTCCCTCATCTTCCTAGAAAGACATACATCCAAGTGCAAGAGATTCAGAGGACCCCTGTAAGATATTACACTAGACCATACCCAAGACACATAGTAATTCACTTCCAAAAAGTAAGCACAAAATATAGACTCTTAAAGGTAGGAAGAGAGAAAGGTCAGACTATCTATCAGAATTCACTCCAGACTTATCTGCCAAAAAACTACAAACCAGAAGGGATTGGAGTTCAATTTTTAATGTTTTTAAAGATAAGCAATTTCAACCAAGAATTTCCACCCAAGCTAAACTTCATCAGTGATGGAGAATTATAATCCTTCCCAGATATTCAATCCCTAAGGGATTATGCCACCTCCAGACCAGCCCTTCAGGAGACTCTTAAGAAGGTGCTGAGCACAGAAAGAAAAAGAAAAAAAAAGAATGGCCATGCACATCACAAAAGTACAGGCAAACACAGAGCATACAGAGAACACACAAAAATGAAAGCACACAAATCACAAATAAATAAACACAAAATGAAACAAAGCAACTCCATAGGAGCCCTGTGACAGTGATAAATGTTCACATATCAAGAATCACCTTGAATGTGAATGGACAAAATGCACCATTGAAGAGGCACAGAATCTAAAACTGAACTAAAAAAAATGATTCATCAATCTGCTGCCTTCTAGAAATTCATATCACTGCAAGAGATACACACACTCAAGGTTGGAGGCTGGAAAATGACTTTTCAGGTGATTGAAAAACAGAAGAAAGCAGGTTTAGCTCTTCTAATATCAGACAAAGCAGTCTTCAAACCATCAAAAATTGAAAAGGACACAGAAGGACACTACATAATGATAGAAAGCTCATTTCACTAGCAGGAAATATCCATTCTAAACATATATGCACCCAACACAGGAGCACCAGGTTTTGTAAAACAACTACTAAGTAAACTAAGAGAGGACATTGACCATCACACAATCATAGCTGGAGACCTAAATACCCCTACTAACAGCTTTAGATAGATCATTGAGGCAAAAAACCAACAAGGAGATCCGGAACCTCAACTCATTGCTTGATCAAATCAACTTAATAGACATTTACAGAACACTTCACTCAGTAAACACAGAATATACTTTTTACCCATCAGCACATGAAATACTCCAAGATCGACATATTCTCTGGCATTAATGAGCAAATTTCAAAAGACTGAAATAATACCATACATCTTTATGGATCACAGCAGAATAAAAATAAATATTGCCACCAACAAGAATCCCTTCAAAACACACAAAGACATAGACTCTAAACAACATGCTGTTGAATGACTTCTGGATCTAAACAGAAATAAAAAAGATTCTGGAAACAGATGAAAACAACGATACATCTTATCAGGATCTCTGGGATACCATGAAAGCAGTGTTAAGGGGAAAATTCATAGCATTCCATGTACAGATCAAGAAAACAGAAAGAGCACAAACAGACAGCCTACCATCACACATAAAGAAGCTGGAAAGGTAGAACACTAAAATCCTAACCTCAGCAGAAGAATCCAGATTACTAAGATAAAATCAGAGTTGCAGGACATAGAAGACAAAAATATCATAGAAAGGATCAACAAGACCAAAAGTCGGCTCTTTGAAAGGATAAATAAGACTGATGGTTCCCGGGCTAGACTGACTTTAAAAAGAGAGAGAGAAAGCCCAGATAAACAAAATTAGAAACACAGATGATGAAGTTACAACTGACCCTGGAGAAGTTCAAAATATTATCAGATATTACTATAAAAACCTGTATGCAAATAAACTAGAAAACCTAAAAAAAGTGGAGTACTTTCTGACATCACACAACCTCCCAAGGTTGAAACAAGAAGAAATTGAGACTCTAAGCAGATCAATAACAATCCAGGAAATCAACTCAGTCATAAGAAATCTCCCCAACAAAAAAACACTGGACCAGATGACTTCCCAGCTAAACTCTACAAGACATACAAGGAGGAGCTGATACCAATCACACTGAAAGTATTCCGAGTATTTGAGAAAGCTGGAATGCTCCCTAACTTATTTTATGAAGCCACCATCATATTGCTACCCAAACCTGGCAAAGACCCAGCAAGGAAAGAAAATTACAGGCCAATCTCCTTGAGGAACATAGATGCAAAAATTCTAAACAAGATTCTAGCAAATTGGATCCAACAACACATCTCAAGGATCTTTCACCATCATCAAGTGGACTTCATTCTTGAGATGCAAAGCTGGTTCAACATTCTCAAGACCATAAATGTACTTCAGCACATCAACAGATGTACAACCAAGAACCACATGGTTATATCATTAGATGCAGAAAAAGCATTAGACAAAATCCAACATCTTTTCTTGATAAAAACTCTTGAGCACCTAGGCACAGAAGGGATATTCCTCAAAATGGTAAGAGCCATTTATAATAAACCCACAGCCAACACTGTGCTTCATGGGCAAAAGCTGGAAATATTCCCCATGAGAACAGGAACAAAACAAGGATGCCCACTCTCACCTCTCCTGTTCAACATAATCCTAGAAGTCCTTGCCAGAGTAATCAGGCAAGAGAAGGAAACTGGGGGTGTCGAAATTGAAAAAGGAAGTTAAGCTATTCCTCTTTGAGGACAATATGATTCTATATCTTGAAAACCCTAGGTAGTCTGTCTAAAGTCTCCTCACACTGATAAGTGACTTTGGTAAAATCTCAGGATACAAAATCAATGTGCAAGACTGTTGTGTTTCTGTACACCAAAAACAAGCAGACAGAGTGTCAAATAAAAAGCACAATTCCATTCACAATAGTCACACAAAAATGAAATACCTTAGCATCTGCCTAATCAGAGTAGTGAAAGACCTTTACAAAAAGAACTACAAAATGCTGCTCAAAAAATCAAAGATGACACAAATGGAAGATCATTCCATGCTCAGGGATTGGAAAATTAATATTGTCAAGATGCCCATCCCAACCAAGGCAATCTACAGATTCAGTGCAATACCCTTCAAATTACCAACATAATTTTCCCCATACCTGGAAACAATAATACTGAAATTAATATGGAAATGTTTCCAAAGAGCACAAATAGGCAAAACAATCTCAGCAAAAGGAACAAAGTAGGAGATATCACACTTCCAGACTTTAAACATCACTATAAGTCTACAGTAACCTAAACAACCTGATACTGGTACAAGAATAGGCACATGGACCAATGGAACAGGACAGAGATTCCAGAAGCAAAAACTCAATTTCTCAACCAACTCATCTTTGATAAAGTCACCAATAACAACCACTGGGGAAAGGAGACCATATTTAGCATATGGTGCTGGGAAAACTGGCTGACCGCATGCAGAAGAATGAAACTGGACTTCTACTTATCACCGTATACAAAAGTCAACTCTAAATAGATCAAATACCTAAACATAAAACCTCAAACCACATGGACCCTAGAAGAAAATATGGGAAACACACCTATGCATGTCAGAGTAGGCAACCAATTCTTGATTGAATTCCCAAAAGTGAATGCCCTAAAAGCTAAAATAGACAAGTAAGACCTGGTCAAACTGAAAAGCCTTTGCACAGCCAAAGAATTCATCAAAAGAGTGAAGAGACAACCCACAGAATGGAAAACAATATTTACTAGCTATGCATCTGCCAAAGGCCTAACATCCAGGTTGTACAAGGAGCTCAAACAAGCTGAAAGGGAAAAATAAACAACCCTATTAAAAAGTGGGCAAAGGACATGAATAGACACTTTTCAAAAGAAGATATACAAGCAGCCAACATATACATGAAAAAATGTTCAGTTTCACTAATCATCAGAGAAATGCAAATCAAAACCACAATGAGATACCACCTAATTCCCATTAGAATGGCTATCGTTAATAAATCAAAAAATGGCACATACTGGCATGGGTGTGGAGAAAAAGGAACACTTCTACACTTTGATGGGAGTGCAAACTAGTTCAACCGCTATGGAAAGCGGTGTGGTGATTCCTAAAAGAACTAAAACTTGACATTCCAAACAATCCAGCAATCCCTCTTAGGAATATACCTAGAGAAACATAAATTGTTCTACAAAAAAGACACCTGCACATGCATGTTCATAGCTGCACTATTCACAATAGCAGAAGCTTGAAAACAGCCCTACTGCTCATCAAGTGGACGGGTTAAAGAAAATGTGGTGTATATACACACAGGAGAATTAGGCAGGCATAAGGAAGAACAAAATCATGGACTTTGCCGCCAGTTGGATGGAGCTGGAGACCATCATACTTAGTGATCTGTCACAGAAACCAAGAACTGCATACCACATGTTCTCACTCATAGGTGGGACCTGAACATCAGTCACATCAGCATGAAGAAGGGGTCAGCAGTGGCAGGACGCTGCTGGGGGAGGAGAGGGCACCTGATGGCGACAAAGGGGGGCTGGTCCTAAACCAGGGCACGTGAGGGCCAGTCGGAGGTCCAGACTTCACCAGCATGCCGCCACTGGTGGAGCTCATTCTGACTTGCACCCCACACCTATAAAATAAAAGAAAAACACAACAAAATAAGAATTCTGGAAGTCAGGAAAAATATAAGTTTTTAAAAACTTAATAAGTTAAAACAAAGGTAAAAGACGATGAGATAAGTTATTTTTTCTTATAAAAATGCAGTTTAAAGTCAAAATGACAGATTTCCTCATACATGTTAGAATGGTTATTATTCAAAAGACAACAAGTCTTGGCAAGGATGTAGAGTAAAAGAACCCTTTTTGACTATTGCTGGAAAGGTAAATTAGCACAGTTGTTCTGAAAAAAGAGTACAGTTGTTCCCCCAAAAAATTAAAATAGAGCTACTGTATAATCCAGCAATTCCACTCCTTGGTGTATATCCAAAGAAATAAAAACAGTATGTCAAAAAGATACCTGCACTTTCATGTTTAGTGCAGAACTATTTACAATAACCAAGCTTTGAACCCCATTTGAATGTCAACCAAGGGATAAATGGATAAAGAAAATGTGAAATATGTATATACAATAGAATAATAATCAGTTTTTTGAAAAGAAGCAAATCCTGTGACAACATAGATTAACTTGAAGGACATTATGCTAAGAAAAATGAGCCAGGCACTGAAAGGCAAATACTACGTGATCTCACTTGGATAAGAAACATAAAAAGAATTTCATTCAAAGAAACAGAGAATATAATGTTGTTTCCTAGGGGATGGGGTTGGTGTGCAATTGGAAGTGATTGTTAACAGGGTACAAAGTTTCAGCTAGACAAGACGAATCATTTCCAAAGATCTATTATGGCACAGCATGACTAGAGTTAATAACAAAGTAGTGTAAACTGGGCACCGTGGCTCACGCCGGTAATCCCAGCACTTTGGGAGGCGGAGGCAAGAGGATTGCCTGAGCCCAGGGTTTGGAGACCAGCCTGGGCAACTTGGCGAGACTTTGTCATTACAACAAATCAAAACATTAGCACAAGGGAGGGATCGGCAGTCGCTGCACACTGGTGGAGAGAGAGGGAGGGCGGGAGGGCGGGAAGGAGGCAGGGGGGCGCTGGGCATGTGCCAAGACAAGGGGCACCGGGCCCACCACCGGGGGGAGTGAGGGACAGTCTGAAGCCCAAACTTCACCTGCGTGCAGCCTACTTAAGCCCACTTAATCCTCACTTGCGCCCCGCATCGCTACCATAAAATTAAAAATCAAAAAGTCTCTTGAACCAGGAAAAAAATTAGCTGGGCATGGTGGTGCGCACCAGTAGTTCAAGCTACTTGGAGGGCTGAGGCAGAAGGATCTCCTGAGTCCAGCAGGCCAAGGCTGCGGTGGCTGTGAGTGTGCCATTGCACAGCAGTCTGTGTGACAGAGTAAGACTCTGACTCAATAATAGTAATAATAATGATATAACAATAATGATGCATTGTATACCTGAACATTGCCAAGAAAGTAGATCTTAAATATCTTTACCACTAAAAACTATAAGTATGTAAATTGCTTGATATGTTACTTTGATGTAATCATTTAAAAATATATATACATATATGAACACGACATTTCATAACATAAATATACGTTTTTCTTTTTTAACTTTACCTTAATAAGCTGAAGGGGAAAAGGAAGCTTCTTCACATGAAATAGAAGAGGAATAAATAAGATAAGTGTGTAGGAGGAAGAGAGTGAAATGGTTAAGTGGCACAAGCCACAAATCTAACAGAATCTCCACCGTCCAAAGCAGGCCTCTGTGTTACATAACTACAGCACAGCATAATTTTACAGAAACCAAGTAGCAAGAGGTACCTAGGTGCATTCTTTGCACACACACACACACTCCTAAGGTTGTATGATAAAATACACTTTCAGAAATTGTTCTTATCTGGGATCTATGGTTATGTGCTTCATCAGTTATCTGTATATGTGTTAAAAACAAAACTCAGAATTCAGTGACTTAAAACATGAAATTACCATTTACCCTGATTCTGCAGATTGACTGTTCAGGGTTTCCTCTGCTCTTGTCTAGGCTCACTTGTGTAGCTGCACTCAGCAGTTCACCTGGCTGCCACTGGGGGTCTCAGAGGGCCTCACTAGCACGTCTTGTGCCCACCTGAGTTGGCTGTGCCTTTCTCTTCCACATGGCCTTCCACTGAGGCCACTTTACATGATGGCAAAATCATTTTAGGTGAACAAGGTGAACTGGAGGTCCACTTGAGGCTATCACATCCTGTCCCAAGGATGAAAAAATGGACTGTGTCTCATGAGGAACAAGCTGTGATATACAGTGCCCGTCTTTCTCAGTCTACTACATAGACTAGCATGAAGTCGTGAAAAGTGTTCAGAAATGATACCTATGCAACTAACAGAGGTACAAATAGCCGTGTCAGAGTAATAACGAGCACATATTTTGAATCCAGAGTTTGGCTCAAGTTATCTCAATGATCTTCACTAGCTCTGTAAGTTGGGCAATTCAATAAGCCTCAGATAACTTATGTTTCCAATGGGCGTAAAATACCAACTTCAAAGGTTGATAATTAAATGGAATCCTCTATGTAAAGGACTTAGCATAGCATTTAGCACATAGTATAAACTCCAAAATACAATTTTTAAAAGTTAATTTACAATTAAGTTTGAGTTAGATTATTTAGGATACATACAGAAAGAAATTATTATTTTCTAAATTAAATATTTCATCAAATCTCCTTTTACACCTATTCCTCACCTCTGTAATTACCTTAACAGATTTCATAGAATTTTCTGATTTGTCTCAAATATTGACAGAGTTTTATCATTTTGGGTATTGAAATATAAATTTTGTCTAACACCTTGAAGTGTTGGTAACCTGCATACTGAATTAAATTAGAGAAATAATGACCCACAGTGCTACCATTGTATTAAACTTTAAAGAAGTATATTTTGTGGAATTAACTACTCAAGTTAACACACTGGTATCTTAGAGAGAGCCTTAGACTTCATTGTATAAGAGGATTGAAATACTCAACATGTATTATAATTAAATCTCAGTCATTTCTTTACATAAACCAGGAAAAAATGATCGGATGTGGTATCATTTAGAAAAAAAGATAAAAAGATATGATAGTATCAAATTTAGGTATAGTGATAAATGTAGCCAGAAGAAGAAAATATTATTCTAGTGATTTTGAATACTGGTTATTTTTAGTTATTGTCATTAAGTTGTGACAACATGGATGTTCTAGCTCAGTTCCCATTCCTAACCCAAGGTTTGGCATATGTCTTAGGAAATAAGTAACAGTTCAACTAAATACATTTGTTGAACATAACACATCACAGCTGAAGTTACAACCATTTTAACTTCCAGTGTCACATCAAAGTAACATGACAATTCATAGAAACAAAGAGTAGAATGGTTGCCACAGTCTGGGGTAGGAGGGAAAGAAGGAGTTGCTTAATGAATATAAAGTTTCGCGTATACAAGATGAATATTTTATAGATATCTCTTGTACAACATCATGCCAAAGTTAACAATACCGTATTATGCACTTAAACATTTGTTAAGGGAGCAATTGTCCCACCGTTTTCTCATGCCAATTAAAGAACCATAAAAGAAGTAAATAAATAAATAACTCTACATAAAGACTAAAACAAATTCTCAACTCTGATGTAAAATAGTATGTTCTTACTTATCAGTATTTACTTTCAATGTGAATAGATTAAACTTACCAATCAAGGATACGAGTGGCTGAATGGAGGGAAAAAAGAACAAACTATATATATGCTCTATACAAGAAACACACTCTTTTTTTATTTGTATAAATATATAAGCACAAGTGTAATTTTGTTACATGAGTATATTGCATAGTGGTGAAGTCAGGGTTTTTAGTGACTCTATCACCTGAATAATATACATTGTATTCATTAAGTAGTTTTTCCTCATCCACTTCCCTCCCACCTCATCACCCTTCAGTTCTTTGAAAAATCTCCACACAGTATTCCACAGAGGTTGTACTACATTACACTCCCACCAAACATATATGAGCTTCCTTTTCTCCACATCCAATTTAAAAGTGGGCAAAAGATAAAAATAGACAGTTCTGAAAAAGACAAAAAATGGCCCAAAAGCATACAAAAGCGATGAACATAATGAATCATTGAAGAAATGCAAATTAAAACCACAATGAGGTGTTGTCTTATACCAGTCGGAATAGTTATTAGTAATAAGAAACTCACCTTAGATTTAAGGACACACACAGGTCAAAAGTAGGGATGTAAAGATATTTCATACAAACGATAAATCAAAGAAAGTAAGAGTGGCTACACTTGCATGAGACAAAACAGACTTTAAGTAAAAACTAGTCACAAGAGACAAAGAAGGTAATTACATAATGATAAAAAAGATCAATCAACAGGAAGATATAACGATTATGATTATATATGCATGAAACATCAGAGCACCTAAATATATAAAAGAAACATTGACAGACCTGAATGGATAGACAATAATAAGATATAGTAGGGGACTCCGATACCCCACTTATTTTCAATAATGGATAAATTACTCAAACAGAAAATTAATAAGCAAGAGTAGACTTGAATAGTCCAATAGACCAAATGGACAAAATATAGAACACTCCACCTGACAACTGCAGAACACACATTTTTCTCACACACACAGAGAGCAGGTTTGAGAATAGGTCACATACTAGGTAGCAAAACAAGTCACAGCATATTTAAGAAAACTGGAATTATTCCACGTGTCTTCCCAATTACAAAGGAGTGAAACTAGAAATCAAAATGGAAACCAAAAAAACTCACAAATACTTGGAAACTAAACAGCATACTCTTGAGCAACCATTGTGTTGAAAAAGAAATCAAAAGAATGACTAGAAAATACTCCAAAATAAAATAAATATAAAAACACAACATACTGACACATATGGGATGTGACATAAACAGTACTAAGAGGGAAGTTTGTAACAATAAATAACTACATCAAAAAAGAAGAAATATCTCCAACAAATAGCCTGACTTTACATCTCAGTAAACCACAAAAAGAACAACATAAGCCCAATAGTTAGCAGAAGGAAGGAAATAGTGATTACAGTAGAAATAAATTGAGTAAAGAAGAGAAAAATAGCAGAAAAAAATGAAACTGAATTGTTTTTGAGGAAATAAGCAAACTTCACAAATTCTTAACTAGACTAAATAATGAAAAAGAGAGAAGACTCAAATGACATCAGAAATAAAAGGAGACATTACAACCAATGATATGTTAAAAAAAAATCATAAGTGACTATTCTGAATAATTGTATGCCAACAAATTGAACTACCTGGAAGAAATATATACGTTCCTAGAAATATACAATCTAACAAGACTAAATAAAAATAAAATTGAAAGCCTGAAAAGACCAAAAACAAATAAAGACTGAATCAGTCATCAAAAAATCTCTTAGTGAAGAAAAGTCCAGACTAGATGACTTCAGAGATGAAGTCTACCAAATATTTTAAAAAGAATTAACACTCATTTTTCTTAAAATCTTCCAAAAAAGTAGAAGAGAGAACACTTCCACACTCATTTTATGAGACCAGCGTCACTCTAATTCCAAAAGCAAAAAAAGATATTATGTGAAAAAACTATAAGCCAATATCCCTAATGAATGTGTATTTAAAAAATCCTCAGTAAAATATTACCAAATTAAATTCAACACCACAATAAAAGGATCATATACCAAGACCAAGGGATATTCATATGCAAATCAATCAACATATGGAAATAAATTAACATAATATACCGCATAAACAGAATGAATGATAAAAATTACATAATCATCTCAATAGATACAGAAAAAGCATTTGACGAAATTCAACACCTTTTTAGGATTAAAAAAACTCTCCAAAAATTAGGTCCAAAAGAACATAATAAAGGCCATGTACACCACAACACCCACGGCTAACATCGTTAGCCATGGTTAAAAACCTGAAAGCTTTTCATCTCAGATGTGGAACAAGGTAAGGATGTCCATTTTTACCACTTCTATTCAACATCGTACTTGAAGTTCCTTCCAGAGAAATCTGACAAGTAAAAGAAAAAAAATCCAACTTGTTAAGGAAGTAAAATGATATCTGTTTGCAGATAACATGACCTTACATGTGGAAAACCCTAGATACTTTACACAACAAAAACAATCTATTAAAGCTGATAAACAAATTTAGTGAAGTTGCAGGAAACAAAGTCAATCTACAAAGTCAATTGTGTTTTTCTATATACTCTCAATCAGCTATTTGAAAATGAAATTATGAAAAGAATAAAACATCTAAGAATAAATTTAAACAAGGAGGTGAAAGATGTGTACACTGAAAACTATAAGATGCATATGAAAGAAATAAAGGCAGACACTATAAATGAGAAAATTTCCTATTCATGACTTGGAATAATGAATATTATTAAAATGTTCATACTTCCTGCTTCAAAAAAAATCTACAGGCTCTTTAATAAATGGTGCTGAGAAAACTGGATATTCATATGCAAAAGAATTAAATTGGACCCTTATACAACTAAAAATAGATTAAAATAAAACAACTTAAAATAGATTAAAGTTTTAAAAGTAAGACCTAAAACCATAAAACTACAAGAAAAAAAGCTTAGAGGAAAAATATCTTAACACTGGTTTTGGCAACGGTTTCTTTAATATGATGTCAAAAAGCACAAGCAACAAAAGCAAAAATAGACAATTATGATTGCATCAATCTCAAACGCTTCTTCTGCACAGCAAAAGAAACAATAAACAGAGTGAAGCGACAACTTACAGTTGAGAGAAAATATTTGCAAATCATGTATGTCATAACAGGTTAATATCTCCCCCTACAAAAAAAAACCTCAACCAACCAACTCAATAGTAAAAAACAAAAAAGCAAATAACCCAATTTAGAAAAGGGCTAAGGACCTGAACAGACATTCTCAAAAGACTCATAAATGGCCCACAGGGATATGAAAATGTGCTTGACATCAGCAATCAACAAGAAAACACAAATCAAAACTACGAGATATCACCTCATATCTGTGAGAATGATTATTATAAAATAAATCAAAAGACAACCAGTGTTGAAGAAGATGTGAAGAAAAGGAAATCCTTCTGCACTGTTGATGGAATGTAATTTGATAGAGTGATTACCGAAAACAGCATGGAAGTCCCTAAAAAAATTAAAAATAGAATTATCATAGGATCCAGCAATCCCGTTTCTGGATATATATCCAGAGAAGTTAAAATTGGGTTTCCAAAGAGATATCTGCGTTCCCGTGTTCACGGCAGCATTGTTCACAGTAGCTAAGAAACAGAACAAAGCTTAATGTTCATTGACATAAGAATAAAGAAAATGCAGTACACACATACAGTGGAATAGAGTCGAGCTTCAAACAGGAAGGAAGTCCTGCCACTTGTGACAATATGGATGAAACCAGAGAACAGTATAGTCCGTGAAATAAGCAGGACACAGAAGGACAAATACTGCATGATCACTCTTACGAGGAATCTGAAATAACTGAACTCATAAAAACAGAGTAGGATGATGGTTGCCAGGGACTGGGGAGATAGATGGGTTAATGAAGAGGCATTAGTCAAAGCATACAACGATTCTACTATACATGATAAATAAGTCTCAGAGATCCACTATAGAGCATAGTACTTATAGTTAACAATATTTCATTTTCTCCTAAAAATTCTAAGATAGAAGATCTCAAATGTTCCTGTCAAACAAAATAATAATAAATAAAGAAGATGTGAGGAAACTTTTGGAGGAAATGAATAGGTTTATAGCCTAGATTGTGGTGAGGGTTGCACAGGTGTGTACTTATAAGCAAACTCATCAAGTTGTGTACATTAAAGAGGTGCACCTTTTGGAATGTCAATCATATGGCAGTAGTTTTTAGAAAGGAAACAGCCTTATGTAGACCTCCCATCTCTCATGTCAATCAAATTTTTATTTATTGTCCATCTCCAGTGTCATTATATTTGGGACATTCAATTTGATGAAAACATTCCATTTCCTAACAATTGCATAGAGAATAAAATGCTATATAGTTGGAGAAATATAGAAAGTCTTATATGCAAGACTTTTAAAATATGATGCAAAAATATAATCAATACTCTGTAGATGACAAAATCAGCCTTGAGCTACGTTGAGATATTTTTCAGTCAGTAAGTCATTGCTCGGGTGGAATGACATACACAGGATGGTGACCAGTCCTTGAGGAGTGGCCTTTATCAGATATCTCATACTGGAGCAACTGGCCCTGAGCCACTGAGGCATGGGCTCCTCAGAGGTGAGCCATCTTACTCTTGTGGCACCCAGCCCTACCCTGTATGAGTATCCTCATCTCAGAAATAATATTCAAAAGAATCAGAAAAAAACAATGCATTGTGATATAGTTACTAGTTCTCTCAAGAAAGGGTAAGGACAAATGCTAGAAAAAAATTCCAAGGGATGATATGAATTGTATAACTATTCCCATTATGAATTTTGTTCCCTAGGGCCATTGATACATTAGAATGAAACAAAAAAGGCAGAAGCATTTCTTTATGTATTTGTAGAATTTACACTAATACGAAAAAGACATTAGAATACTAAAATCTTATTTCCTAAGTATTATATTAAAAGACAAATATATTTAATAACGTGTCCTTAAACAGTTGTTTGATATTTTAACACCCATCCTTTATAAATGAACATAAACATTCATGCACTCTACCTTCAGCAGATTTACAAACTTCTAATTTTTAAAAGCAAACTTAAAATGTGTACCCTTATTAAAAAAAGAAGGAAATGAAGATGATATAAAACATTGTATTATCATAAAAATACTCGAAAACCCTCTCCTGCATTTTTCCCCAAATGTGAGAATAATTAGCTTGATGTGTCACAAACAGGGAGAAAATTCACATCAAATTTTAAATTTTAAATATAGCTGGACACGTATAGGTTTAATTAAACATTCAATTCCACAATTCAAGGAGGAACACTCACGCAGTGACATTTCTCTTTTGAGACTTTATTGTTTTCCATAGTTTCTTGTCCAAATTTTTCTTCTCTTTTTCAGAATCTGGATCGTTTTGAGAGCTTTGCTTAATTCTCAAATGAGTAAGAAGTCGTGAAGCTGAAATTTCCACTGAGTGAATGTTGCATCTATGTTTTAAAATACCCGAGAATATTGAATAATTGCATGTACATATCACTTCAGACCTGTCTTCATTAATAAAGAAAATTTTGGGCACCAAGAACTTTTGTTTGGGCAGTATCACTCTCTACATTCCATTCATTCTGGTGGTTGTAATTTCCAAATCAGTGTGTGTGTGAGCAGAAGACAGCATCAGAATTTGCTAGACAGTTCATTTTCAAATGATACTATAAAAAAATGGCTAGGTAAGGGCTCTTTACTGAATTAAAACTGCTCCCTTCACCATTTTAAGATAATCTTATATTAAAATTCCTGAATATTTGTACAGAACCAACCCGCACTTTTCTGTTGTTGCTACTGTTAGATCATTTTTATCTATGAAATACAGTTTGAGTTAGGAATTTTTTAAACTATTAAATGGATATTTATTTGGTTGAGATTTCTATCAATACTTCTGTGCTTTATCCTACTTGGCTCAATCATTGTATCTTTATTCAAAATTTTCCTGTTACAAGAAAAAAAATACAAGTTCTTGTATAGCCATATGAAAGAATTCACAATTGGCCTCAAATTACTTTTCTAACGTCGAAGCTCATATAGACCTATAAGGCTTATGTGTGGGTGGATGGATGCATACATATACAAAAAAGCATGCATGAATTAAACTAATTTCCAGCCACGGTTATTACCAATCATCTTATATATCTATCATCTATCTGCCTATCTATCATCTACCTTTCTATAATCTGCCCATCTACCTAGTTTTGCTCATAATCTCTCTCTCCTGAAACATTTTTGCTTGTGTGTTTTAGGAAGGTCTTGTTTTGTTTAAAACGTAGTGTAATAAGTTAGATCTAGGCTCAATGCTCTTTCCCTCTCCTTGATAGCTAGCATATGCACACGTTGAGACTCAGCTCCTCATGAGAACTTCGCTTACCATCTTAGCTCATTGTGTTATCTCATCTCATAAAACTCTGAAGCATGTAGTGTCTTTGTCAGGCATTTATTTAGAATATGTGCTATCTTAAATATCCTTGAGGGATGGCCTAGGCTTTACAGTTAATAATTTACTTTTATTCCCTCCCAAGTTTCCAGAGATGACAGATATATTTTTCTGTCCCTCATGCCACCTACAGAATGCCTCGAACACTGAAGTGTCTAGTAAATGTTTCTGCATTCACTGGTTAAACTCTCGTACCTAACTGTATTCTCTCTCCCACTGATTGTGAATTCCCTAAAGGCGTCCCCCAGAGTTCTTGGCACGGCACCAGGACACAAAGTAAAATGATCTGAGTGTGAACTCATTTCACGCCAAAACTGACTAAGTACACTATAAAGGGAATAATCGTCATTTTGAGGTATAATGAAAAAAAGATTGTTAATTATTTGGTGCCACTGCCAGGCCCTATCTAACTTTTCTTTGAATGCTTTTAAGAAACCATAATCTTCTCTAAGATACTTATTTCTACTAAAGTTCCTAGAGGTAGCAAACTTCACAAATAATGTACAGAACAGATGCTCAGTATGTGGTCATGGTATATATGTGTGTGCATGCGTGTGTTAGAGCACTCTCTTTTGGGAAACACATAATATAGTTTTATCCTTTTTATCTTATATTACTTTGATGAAATATGAAACTTTTCTAATAACTGATGACTCAAAACATTTCTTCTACCAAACATGTGGTGGCTCTAAACATTTCTTCCAAACCATATAATTAGATTTGAAAGTATAATTTTGTAAGAGTCTCAGTCATATTATACCCAACTTAAACCAGTATGATTTTAATATAAATAGATTTAGAATTCCTCAAATTCTAATAATTCAAATCAGAGATTATATTGTCTTCTTTAATTTTACTTTTCAAGTGTCTTCAAATCCATACACATTCAACTATAATACTTTCTACAGAAAATCTTACAAAAAAATATTGCAGGCAGCCTATCCATTTCTTTAAGTTTTTCCACAAAATAGGGAGACCTTGTTTGCTTTTCACATTCTGGGCTGTCAAAACTTTGAGGTTTAAGGAACTCCAGCAATTGATCACCTGAATAAGATTGTCATTAATAAAAAGTTGATAATAAAATGGATATTGTTATGAAGAAAGGTAACACCATCAGCTGTTATTTGAGATTGAAAATCAAACTAGTATTGATGAGTATATTTATAGCAACAAATGTAAAAAGAAAGTGGGGAATTAAATCTATGGTCATATACAAAATATGTTTAAATAAGACCAAAATCTCAGGAAACTTGAATGACATATTTCTACAACATTGTAATCAAGTTTATGTAGTACCATGACATTGAGTTTGTTGAAAAAGATTGTTGCAAATTAATGCTGGTTATTACCATGATGAATACAGGGTACCATAAGTATAAAAGTATGACTATAACACTTAATGGTAAAAACTGAGATAACTGTATTCATTTTTTCACTCAACTGATATCCTATACACTCCTATGGTCTACAATTCCTATTTTTAACAGAATATCTAGAGTTTAATAATGAAGAAAAAGAGATGTTTGAGGCTAAAATTGAGGTGAAAAGAATGTTAATGACCAAATGATAATTATTAAACAAGACATAGTAGATGAGAAGAGGATCATCATGTCATGAATGACACAGTTTGTTGTTATGAGGCATATGACAAGCTCCAAGGGAACGAACTACATGGCTCATGCCTGGTGGAGAGGGTAGTGAATAACACTAATTGGGACCTAGAGGTTTCCCACCTTTTAGGAGATGGCAAGTTAAAAGGACAAAGTAAAACAACTTAGTGATCTAGGCTGGCATCTGCATTTCCAAGAGTGTTAAAAGCTAGACAATTTGTGGACTTCATTGAAGACCAGTTGGTTGTAGGTGAGCAGCTTTATTTCTGGGTTCTCTATTCTGTCCCATTAATCTGTGCGTGTATTTTTGTACCAGACCATGCATGCAATGGTGGACCAAAGATTCTCAACTCTGCTGCATGTTAAAATTATTAGAATGTTGTTCTAGAATTCCAGTGTCCCTGCCCACTCATGGACTATCAAATCAGAATTTCTAGGGAAGTTCAAACTTCCCAGGTGAATTTAATAAGCAGGCAGTATTGAAAACCTCTATATAAAATAATAGCAATTCTTGGCATTAGGTAGTTTTCATTCTTCCAGATCCAGGTAGTCTGTCCAAATCAGTGTGCAATTAAGACTTAAGAAGAAAAAAATCGGTTCCTACCCACATGGAATGAAAAAGCAGGAACTAGGAAGGAATTAAAATTCTGTTTTCATGACTCAGGAACATGCTAATCAAGCAGTGATAACATCTCATCTAGACTGGAGGCTCCAGTGGTCAAGATTATTCAATATTACAAATCAAGTCAAAAACAAAGCCTAGATAAAGATAAATTAAATAACACTTAAAATTTCTCCTATCTATGAGCTTGTTAGCAACAAAGTGGGAATTTACATATTCCACTAAGAAAAAAACCCAAAAGTCCTTCCTGTTGAAATATTACAGAAGAAAATCAAGGTAATGACTCAGAAATATCAGAAATCAATGAAGCCCTACCTTCCTTGAAGAGCAATAGCCCAACTTGAGGTTTACAGTTTCAAAAGCAAATTCAAAAGAGACATGGTACCCTTTGCTGCTGCTGCATCCTGCTAGCTAAATTTAAGGTCGAATCGCAAAGGATGGCAATGGGATTTCTAGCCTCAAATCCTGAAGAGCTTTATGGGTGATTCTCCAGAATCCTGAAGAGCTTTATGGGTGATTCTCCAGAATTTAATGGAGTATACCAGATTCATTTTATTTTAGATTAAAAAACCCCAAATGACCTTAAGTGCCTTGTCTGAGTTCAGCTGAATCCAATGGGTCAATTCCTTCTTTAACTCCTCTTCATATTTCTTGGCATCTGTCCTCTTTTTTTTTTTTTTTTTTGGAGTTGGAGTCTCACTCTGTCGCCCGGACTGGAGTGCAGTGGCCGCTCCCGGCCACCGCAGCCTCGACCTGCCGGGCTCTGGCGATCCTTCTGCCTCTACCTTCCAAGTAGCCGGAATTACAGGCACGCGCAACCACACCCAGCTGATTTTTTGATTTATTGTAGAGATGAGGTCTCGCTGCCCAGGCAGGTCTCAAACCTGCGGGCTCAGGCAATCCACTCACCTCAGCCTCCCAAAGGCGCGGGATTACAGGCTGAGCCACCAAGCCTGGCGGCATCTATCCTCTTGATGACTATTTCTGAAGCAGTTGAATTCTTCAGGTTCCAACTCCTTGAAAATGAAGAGTCACAAATACCGAGGAAATGGAGTCATCATCCTTTCTAAAGTTTGCCACATATACCACAATGAGGTAAGTCTCTCAAGCAGTCAGTATTCGGTTACAGAGTTAATTGTATGTAGGCCGACAATTCTATTATCTGTGTAATAGCTGCATATTATTCTGTTCTCATTTGAAACTACCAAATATTTTTTAAATATTGCAGTCAGCTTTGGAGATAAAAAAAATTCTAAAACGTTTATTTAAAAAAAAATATTATTCTCACCATGGCAAGGCACTATTCTTAGTACTTTACAAATAATTCAGTTCATTTTTATTACAACCCTACCAAGTAGGTATTATTGACTCTTTTTGGCAGGAAAAAAGAGCTGGGCTCGGTGACTCAGCCTGTAATCCCAGCACTTTGAGAGGCTGAGTTGAGTGGATTGCCTGAGCCTGCGGGTTCGAAACCCACCAGACCAACTTGGCGAGACCTCATCTCTACAATAAATAAAAAATTAGTCAGGTGTGGTAGCACATGCCTGTAGTTCCAGCTACTTGGAAGACTGAGGTGGAAGGATTGCCAGTCCAGCAGGTCGAGACTGTAGTGGCCGGGAGTGTGCCACGGCACTCCAGTCTGTGCGACAGACCAACTCAAAAAAAAAAAAAAAAGAGAGAGAAATATATAAAAAAATTTAACTAATTTTCCCAGTTCTGGAGAACAGAGGCTCTGGAGTCTATGCTCTTAACACTGAAATACGCTGATCTTATTTATACCATAATCAACACCATTTGTCAATTTGCTCATTTGCTTATTCTTGATAAAGCACTGTGGCCCAAAGACTAGAAATATCAACCAACCTATTTACACATGTATATAGATGCATATATGTGTGTATGTGTGTGTGTATTACATGGAGTGTATTTGTAGGTATACATACATACACACCTGCATTCTTGGCCATTCTGGCCAAATGTGTACCATAGCATCATAAAGTAGTATGCTTTCCCGAGGAGAAAATCCAAGGTCAGAAGAAATTCCATATTTCTCTATCTAGAAAACATACAACACAAAATTATTAATTTTATATACAGATTTTCAGCAACCATTTTAAAGTGGTTTATACTTACATGATTGACCGTAAGTGCTGCACATGGATGATAGTGTTCAATGATAAAATTGTTATCCTTTAAGGAACACACATATTTTTCAAGATCATTGTATCGCTCTTTGTAGCACACTGCAAATATAAGATTAAAAAGATGAGAAGATCTGTTTTCCTTTCAAAACAATGATGTGATTCCGATTTTACAGGCTAAGCAGACCCAGGGAGAGCTGTGCATGAGTTGATTGTCAGTAACGTATGAGAAACAGTTTTGTGCAATGGGAAGAAACTTTGAAGAGGACTCAATTTTCCTATAGCACATATATGAACTTGACTTTTCCTCCTGGTCTTGATCTTGATCTTGATTATAATCTATCATTGTGTTTCAGCTCCAAATGCTTAATCATTATTTTCTCATTTATTTCTTCCCATATTTTTGTGAATAGTGCCTTTGCATAATGGAGCACAGGATAAATAGAGGTGTATAATCATACAATTGTTTTAATTAGGAACATTGGGCATTACTAGTACTGCTGCTGTTACTATTACTATAATATATTCTCCTTATTTTTGAGAAAAATATTACCAGGTCACCAAAAGAATGCAAGTCTTCTTTTGTACCGTGTTCATTTTGTAAAATCTAAGAATCTGATATCCCATATATTATTCATAATATTTCACTTGGCTTTATTTTTTAATAGCCCTTATCACTATTTAGCATGCTATTTATTTTATTTAAGCATCTTGTTTAATTCCTGCATCCATACAAAACTTTAAGCTCCATGAAGCAGAGAGTCGGTTTCTCGCTGTATCTCTAGGAATTAGAATGGGACCTGGCACATATTAGGAACATCAATATTTTTAAGGGAAGGCATGGATGTCACATATGAGAACACACAGCTTTCACCTGGAAAGTAGTCAGAAAAAAATATTTCATGTTCCTTTGGAGAATTCTCAAGGAAGTAGGTACACGTGTATAAGGTAGAGCAATATTCATTAATTCCACAGTGAAATATTTAGAGTGCATATAGAATATAAGGCATTATGATAGGGATAAAAAATATACATGATCTCTCTATTTAAAATGTCTAGTGTTGACGGGG
>NW_007231325.1:0-7566 GCF_000164805.1 Carlito syrichta | reverse complement strand
TACACACCTGCATTCTTGGCCATTCTGGCCAAATGTGTACCATAGCATCATAAAGTAGTATGCTTTCCCGAGGAGAAAATCCAAGGTCAGAAGAAATTCCATATTTCTCTATCTAGAAAACATACAACACAAAATTATTAATTTTATATACAGATTTTCAGCAACCATTTTAAAGTGGTTTATACTTACATGATTGACCGTAAGTGCTGCACATGGATGATAGTGTTCAATGATAAAATTGTTATCCTTTAAGGAACACACATATTTTTCAAGATCATTGTATCGCTCTTTGTAGCACACTGCAAATATAAGATTAAAAAGATGAGAAGATCTGTTTTCCTTTCAAAACAATGATGTGATTCCGATTTTACAGGCTAAGCAGACCCAGGGAGAGCTGTGCATGAGTTGATTGTCAGTAACGTATGAGAAACAGTTTTGTGCAATGGGAAGAAACTTTGAAGAGGACTCAATTTTCCTACAGCACATATATGAACTTGACTTTTCCTCCTGGTCTTGATCTTGATCTTGATTATAATCTATCATTGTGTTTCAGCTCCAAATGCTTAATCATTATTTTCTCATTTATTTCTTCCCATATTTTTGTGAATAGTGCCTTTGCATAATGGAGCACAGGATAAATAGAGGTGTATAATCATACAATTGTTTTAATTAGGAACATTGGGCATTACTAGTACTGCTGCTGTTACTATTACTATAATATATTCTCCTTATTTTTGAGAAAAATATTACCAGGTCACCAAAAGAATGCAAGTCTTCTTTTGTACCGTGTTCATTTTGTAAAATCTAAGAATCTGATATCCCATATATTATTCATAATATTTCACTTGGCTTTATTTTTTAATAGCCCTTATCACTATTTAGCATGCTATTTATTTTATTTAAGCATCTTGTTTAATTCCTGCATCCATACAAAACTTTAAGCTCCATGAAGCAGAGAGTCGGTTTCTCGCTGTATCTCTAGGAATTAGAATGGGACCTGGCACATATTAGGAACATCAATATTTTTAAGGGAAGGCATGGATGTCACATATGAGAACACACAGCTTTCACCTGGAAAGTAGTCAGAAAAAAATATTTCATGTTCCTTTGGAGAATTCTCAAGGAAGTAGGTACACGTGTATAAGGTAGAGCAATATTCATTAATTCTACAGTGAAATATTTAGAGTGCATATAGAATATAAGGCATTATGATAGGGATAAAAAATATACATGAGCTCTCTATTTAAAATGTCTAGTGTTGATGGGGCATGGTGGCTCATACCTATAATCCCAGCACTTTGGGAGGCGGAGGCAAGAGGATTGCTTGAGCCCAGGAGTTTGAGACTAACCTGGGCAACATAGCAAGACTTTGTCTCTATGAAAAAAAAAAATATTAGCCGGTGTGGTGGGGTGCTCTTGTAGTTCCAGCTACTCAGAAGACTGAGCAGGAGGATCGCCTGAGCCCAGGAAGTCAAGGCTGTAGTGAGCCATGATCTTGCCACTATACTCCTGCTTGGTCAACAGAGTGAGGCCTCAACTCAAAAAACAAACAAAAATGTCTAGTGTTTCAAGGTAAATATGAAAATACAATAAATGGCAGGAAATGTCATAATGTAGGACATACGATGGAACTTTACCTGGAAACATCAGGGTTGAATTTGTTTATGCCTTAAGACAATGTCTTTTAAATAATGAATAGATAGAACCTGGTCAAGTGTAGAACGAAGGTGACAATGAAAGATAGATAATGCCAGAAAAAAACAAGTTGAAAAGAAGAGGCAAGTTTTGAGGGACAATGAGTAATCCAAAATATCATGAGAATCCATGAAAAGGGAGACTTCTGGGTTATGAATGGTACCAGAATGATAGCATGGAACTAGACCACAGGAAAAATAGATTACTTATGATGCCATCCTTTTTTCAGCAGGTCAAAACTGCCCTCTAGACATGTTTTTGCCTTTAATATTTTCCTGTAGAATACAGAGTGAAAGAGTAATACTTGCCAAGATTTCACCCTTAATCATGCTAAATTATGCAGAAAATTCACTCTGTAACAAAATAAAGAATCTTTGGAAAGAGCTTGCTCTTCGAGTTTAATAGATCCACCATTAATTAGCTGTGTGGACGTCAGCATGTTACTTAACCTCTTAGAGCTACGCTTCCTACTTACTTCATTTTCTTTGTTAATAAAATTAAAACTGATTTACTTTCAGAGGTAAAGACCAAATTGTTTGCAGCATATATAAGATGTCCTAAAATACTGCAAACACATCGAGTATGCTCAATAATTCTGAGCTCCCTTTCTATATAAGATATTCATACCCAGTCTAACTCTGTATGATGGCTTTACTTTTTCTTTGTTGTTTCTTTGAACCTTTCAAGGCATTTTGCAATGAGCCAGAATTTACTATTGTGCTTTTAACATGTTGCCAATATTGTTTAACTGACATCATACATCTAGTTTTAAAAAGAAAGAAAAATATTGTCATAGAAAAACAAATACACAGTATTTTTAAATAAAAAAGATATTAAGAGAATCTTTAAACTTTGAGTATATTAAAACTATATTTATATTTGCATAGTTTTATCAGTTGCTAATTTCAAACAATCACCAAGAACTGATATTTTCAGGTTTCTTATGAAATGCATTGACAAATTATATCATTTCTGCTATATACACTGACCTATTTTGAAAACATTTCTCAGTGTTTTATCCAGGAAAGTAGCGTGCATAGTATATTTAAAAGATAATTTCATGCTGTTCTCTGAGAATCTACTTATAAACTGTAAACAAGAAAATTAAATCACTCTCACAAAAAAATTCTTGAGAAACCAGGTTAAGTTTATGTCACTACAACCAGTAAAGGGAAGAGAAGAAATGCATTCTAGTTAAAAAGAACCAAATTCAAAGAAAGTTTTACCTGAAGGGATTTTTAAACATTATTTTTATTTAGATTATCTTAAGTAATCAATGACTGAATAGGATAACCTGTTCATAATGATTATAATGAATGTAGAGCTCAGGCTTACTCAGTGAGATGTTCCGGATTACTGATAGTAGCAGAAAGGGCCAAAACTGGATCATAACAAGAAGATGTTCCCAAACTTCTGCTCCAATTTCTCCACCAAGACAGTGAACCTGTCAATGATGTCAAAAACTCAATATGAAATTAGTTACCACTTTTCCCAAAATATTAATAGATTGCACTTCCAGAACCTATTTTTTCTTTCTCTCTTCACATTCAGTAATGTTTATTCACCCACTGAAGTTGGTAAAAAAAAAACAAAACAACAAACAACAACAACAACAAAAAAAAAACAGCATGGTTTTTAGAAGAATTTAAGTGTATTTGAGACTTTAACAATAACATATCTAGAGATGACTCATTCTACCATGCATTATAATATCTAAACTATAAAAATTATCACATGCCATGGTAATAAAAATTCATAAGTAAGAAGGATGTGAAAAAACACACATTTTGTAAGTCTTACAAATGAAATACTTGAAAAAATGTTGACTAAATTATACAGACTGCCAAAAAAAATAAGAAGAATAAAGACAAATCTCTATAAACAGATACTCATGAGTCACTAATTCTGCCACTAAATACAAATACAAATAAATGTTCACGGAAAGAGTTCACTTGAAGTTAATGACTCCAGGTCTGAGTCTATGAACAAAAATAAAACACATTCTACACTAGTTAGAAACCTGGAGAGACTCTCACGAGTTCCCTGATTACAAGTGGGGTAAAGTCAATGATATGATTGACTCAGTTCTCATGAATGTTACAAAATGATACTCACAATTAATAAGAATATATGAAAGTGAGAACAGCTTTATATGGCAATTTTAGATAATATTTATAAAATTCTCAACCAATTGTAAAAATTAAAAGGCTATGAGTGTTAATTCATAACACTTATGAGTGTGTTTGTTGTGCCAAAGAACAATTGATAAATCAGAGATGAGTGTGAAATTTACAATAGAAGAGGAAGAGCTTGACAAGACTCACTCTTTTTAATCAAGAATGAAAAAGATCATAAAAATAATTGGACACAAACAGTTTGCTGCTTTTTAATTCAGTGTTATGGTGGGGAGAGGCTGGGTTCTGTGACTCAGTCTGTAATCCCAGCACTTTGGAAGGCCAAGGCAAGAGGTTTGCCTGAGCCCGCAGGTTCGAGACCAGCCTGGGCAACATGGTGAGACCTCGTCTCTACAATAAATCAAAAATGAGCTGAGTGTGGTAGTCTGTGCCAATAGTTCCGGCTGCTTGGAAGGCTGAGGTGGAAGGACCACCGGAGCCCAGCAGGTTGATGCTGGGGTGCTGTGAGCGTGCCACTGCACTCTAGCCTGGGCGATGGAGAGAGACTCCAACTCAAAAAAATAAAATAAAATAAATCTCAAATGTTTACACATGGTTATAGCTCTACCGCTCTGCCGCAAGTGACATAGCAAAAAGGGAATGAAAGAAACGCAGTCTGAATTGAACATGCGTTGTGATCGTTGTATATGCTGCTGCAATACTGAATTTTGCATTTCTCAGAGTTCGATGCCCTTTCTCTCCTGGAGTACTCTCACTTCCTCTGCCCTTGTGTCATCGATTCATCATCATCCTTCAGGTCTGGACTCGCCTGATCTTTGTCTCGGCAGCTCTCCTGGACTCCTTGGGGTCTAGGCTAGCCATCCTTCTCTATGCTCCTTAGCATCCTGCACTTCCTGTCATAGTCCACATCAGGATGTATTGAAATTACTTGTGTTATAATTGTTCAAGGTCTGCTTATGAGTGAGAGCATATGAGGGACTGGTGGTCGTGGGAAACTGTCGGGGGGGATGGGATTGGCAGTTGAGGGAAACTGCTAGGGGAGGGAGGGGCATACCTTATCAACAAGGGTACCTGCATAATCAATGTTTATATACCTAACCCTGAATTGTACCCCACATCATTATAATTAAAAAAAGGAGAAATTACTTGTTTTGTTTAGATTTGGAGCTACTAGACTGTGAGCTCTCTGAGGAATGGGAATGTAACATTTAGTGTGACATTGAGTCTTCATGCCTTAACATAGTGTTTATTACATAGTAGTTTTAATAAATGATTTTGAATGAAAAATAATAAATACATAAAGTACAGAAGATGGGATCAGGCTGCTTGCATTCTGGTCCGGGCTCTGCCACTTAAAATTATGGGAATTTGGAAAATGTACTTAATCTCTCTTTGTCACATTTAGTAACCTCAATTGCCTCACTTAGTTGCCTTAATTTAGAAGCCATAATAATATTGCCTACTTCATATAGATTTGCTGAAGAGTAAATGGCTTGATAGCTAGAAATTGTTTAGAATAGATATCAATTGTAAACATTGAAATAGTTGTAGTTATGATTATTTGATGTGGAATATATGGAATATTTAGATCTAAGAAAATCCTTGTATTCTCTTTTTACCTTTGCTTTGTTGTGAAATATAACATTCAATAAATTGTACAAAGCATATAATTTTAGATTACAAAGTAGATTCATATTAATGAAGTAAAGCAAACATCTGGGTCTCTACCCCCATAAATCAAGATAAAAATGTCTCTAGCACGTCGAGAGTTCACATTTTTACAGCCCCCTTTGAAAGTTACACATTGCTTTTTTAAAAGTTATGGTTTCATTTTTTATTATACTTCATACGCACGCATGTGTGTATGCATAAATAAACAACGTAGGCTGATTTTTACCAGTGTGGAAGGCTGTATAACGATATTTTCGCAGCATGTGAAAGACAGCTCTCGGTGGTCTTGGTTGACCCAGCTCTTCACCTTTCGTGCTTGTGTACTAACTGGAGAATGTGCTGAAATACAACATCCTGAGGTACTGAGGGCTTGTTCAGAACAGCTCTCTCTCCCTAGAACAAGACATCCTGTACCACACGTGTTCAGTGAGCATCGTTGCCCTCCACGCCCATATAAAACCCACAGCAAACTGCTCTCAGGGTCCCACAACTGCGGTGCAATGTGGAACAGGGGCAGATGAGACAACGTCTGTCCTGATAGCTTTCCTGAGTCTTGGGGACCAACTCACCATAAATCCTGGGCTTCTGTCGTCCTTTGCTGCCTATCTGTGAGTAATAAAATTCCTTCGCTTAACGTATGTGTTTTACTGGACTCAGGCAAGTGGTAATAAGTGCAGCCCCAGATGCAGTGGGTGAAAGTGTGGACTCCTACTCCTGATGGTTGGTTGACACAGTGATGATCCGTGCTGTCCTCCGTGTAGGAGAAGCCTCAGCTGGGCACGGTGAACCCGCTTCACAGCACGTGTCTTCTTGTGTCTAGCTTCCCTTGCTCAAATTATGATGTTAAGATTAATCTGTGTTGCATTCCAGATGACTTAAATGTGTATTCTATTGTATACATGTGCCACTTTTTGTTTATTATTTCCACGTTGATGGACAGCTATGTTGTTTCTATTGGATGCGACTACTAACAATGCTCCTGTAAACATTTCGTATATGTATCCTAGTCCCCATGTGCAAGAGTTTAAAATTCAGTCTTGTTTTTAAAGATCTTAATCTTGTTGCTCTATTCCTAGGGTATACACCCTTGTCCGTGAAGGGACAATCTTCATATTCGATTTTGTCAAAATTTCCACTCAAAGTGGTGTCCACCAGCAATGCGTGAGCCTTCCCATTCTGCTGCTACGCTTGATCCTGTCAAACTCTAGGTTTTAATGATGTGGTGGATGTGTCTCATTGTGATTTTAATCTATATCTCAGTTGATTTCCTTTTCAGGGATAAACTGAAATTTGTGAGTGGCTTTTTTCTTAATAATATAAAGGAAGTCTTTATTCAGAATGAGAGTTCTTTGTCAGTTATAACTTACAAGATTTATAAGTATCGCCCACTCAGTGGCTTGTCGTTTTATTCTATTAATCATATTTTGATAAATAAAAGTTCTCAATTTTAGCATAGTCAAATTTGTTTATTCTTCATCGTTTATGCTTTTAATGTCTGCTTAAGCCTTCCTCCGCTCCGCCACGACGAAGACACTCTTTTCAGACGTTTTGTCCTAAAAGATCCATTCACTTGCCCTTCACATTTATGCTTTTAAGCCACCTGGAATTTATTTTTGTGTATGATTTAAGGAAATAATCTTATCTCATTTATTTTTATTTGAATTCAGAATTTGTCTCAGCACTGTTTACAGTGCCACTGTTTCCTTTTTTTACTTTAGAATCGTGGGGTACATGTGAGGATTTGTTACACAAATATATTGTGTGAAGGCAAGGTTTGGGCGTGTGATGAGCCCTTCCCCCCACCCACAGTAGTGAGCAAAAAATGTCTATATGTGGTTCTGTTTCTGGGCTCTCTGGTTCATTTATCGACATGTCTATCCCTGTTTCAGTAGGCACTGTCATGTCACACAGTAGATCCTAGTACTTTACAGAGCAAATTTGCCCACCTTGATTTTCTTTATCAACTGTAGCCTACATTTCTCCTTTTGCCTATTCATGTAAATTTCACATTCAAATAATCAACTCCCTCCCCGAATACATATTTACACACATACCACTGAAGGAC